>NW_003315883.1:151315-227480 GCF_000151265.4 Micromonas pusilla CCMP1545
GGGTCTCCTTCGGTCGTTTGAAAGGGGTACCCGCGGGCGTTCGCGCGCTGCTGGAGTCGCGGGAGCGTCACAAACGCCGACGTCGTCCGCAAAGAATTTACTCGAAACACCACGATGCGTCGACCCATTCAAAAACATTGCACCGCTCGCTGTGATGATCACGACGTAATCAGCGCTCGAACAGGGCCGGACGCAACTTTCAACAAAAAAAGTTCTCCTCTCTCATCATTGACGATTTAATAAAACGCGACGATTTAAACCGTCATTTCAGGTTTCGTACCCACCCGATTTTAGACCCGATTTTGACCCACCCGGTTTTAAAATCGGGTGGGTTCACCCGAATTCGGGTGGGTCGTTGCAAAATCGGGTCTAAAATCGGGTGGGGTGACCCGATTTTCCACCCGATTTTAGACCCGATTTTGCTACTAAAACCCTCTACTGTAAAAATAAATATTGTACACGTACTGTAAATGATTACACGTAATAAAAATGTACATGTACTTTCGTACAAAGTACGAAAGTACTTTATTTCGTACTTTCGTACGAAAGTACGAAAGTACTTTCGAAAGTACTTTCGTACGAAACAGTATGTACTTTACAAAAGTACGAAAGTACGAAAGTACTTTCGTACGAAGGTACGAAAGTAGTTCGAGAGGCGCGTAAGTTGCAGGTAGGCCCTACTGTACCGAAGGTGTGTACCTTCGTAGCTGTGTACCGAGTGGCATGGCACGCCGAAAATCTGGGGTTCTCCGCGGCCACGTCGGCCCCATCTCACGAAACGTCGGCGCGGACACACCGACGCGCGCGTCGCACCGCACGACCGCACACACGCTCGACATGGCCAGCGAGATGCAGAAGGGAACGTTCGCCGTCAAGGTCGGCCTCGCGCAGGTGCGAATCGCGCGCCGCTCGCGTCGCGTCGCTCGCGGCCGCGGCGTTTCCGACGCCGCCGCGCGCCGCGCGGAAAAGTCTCGGGGACGGGGGTGCCGCGTACAGCTTGCAATCGCGTTTTCCTCCCGCGACGCGTCGGGATCTCTCCGCGGTCCCGCGCGTCGCGTCCGCCGTCGCGTCTCGCCGCGGCCGCGCTCGAACTCGCCGTGGCGTCGGGAACGAGAATCCGTCGCGCGGTCGCGCGCGCGCACGTCGCGCGAGCGCCCGCGCGCGGAGATCCGTCGGCGTCGCGCCGACGCGCTTTTTCCGAGTCGTGACGTCATCGTCGACGAGCGCTCGCTCGCTCGCTCGATCGCCGTCGCGCGATCTGTCGGTCAATCTTTCGTTCGAACCTCGCCCCGAAGGTGCCGCCCGCGCGCGACGCGCGAACCCTAACCCTAACCCTAACACCTTACCCTGACCACGCACACCCTCAAACCCTCCTCATCACCGCCCGCCGCCAACAGATGCTCAAGGGCGGGGTCATCATGGACGTCGTCAACGTGGAGCAAGCGCGCATCGCGGAGGAAGCGGGCGCCGTCGCCGTCATGGCGCTCGAGCGCGTCCCCGCGGACATCCGCAAGGACGGCGGCGTCGCGCGCATGTCCGACCCGACGATGATCAAGGCGATCAAGGAGGCAGTCACCATCCCGGTCATGGCGAAGGCGCGCATCGGACACTTCGTCGAGGCGCAGGCGCGTTCTATACACTAGTCCCCATACGACCCCGTTCGCGAGGTGAACGCCGATCCTTAAGGACTTTTGCCGTCGTCTCTCTCCGCCCACCCCTCGCTTTCAATCCCCGCCCTCGACGCCTTTCAACGCCAACTAACGCCTTTCAACTCCACCCCGACGTTCGCTCGTATGGAACGACCCTCAGATCCTGGAAGCCGTCGGCATCGACTACATCGACGAGAGCGAGGTGCTCACGCCCGCGGATGAGATCAACCACATCAACAAGCATAACTTCAAGGTGCCCGTGCTGTGCGGCTGCCGCGACCTCGGCGAGGCTTTGCGCCGCGTCGCGGAGGGGTGCAGCATGATCCGCACGAAGGGCGCGTCCCGTACACTGGTCCCCATACGACCGCGTCGGCGTGGTGAACGCCGATCCTTAAGGACTTTTCCCGGCGGTTCTCTCCGCCCACCGCCCGCTTTCAATCCCCGCCCTCGCCGCCTTTCAACTCCGCTTCTGACGCCTTTGAACTCCACCCCGACGTTCGCTCGTATGCACAATTACCCTCAGGCGAGGCTGGCACCGGGAACGTCGTCGAGGCGGTGCGCCACTGCCGCGCCGTCATGGGCGACATTCGACGCCTTCAGGCCATGTCCGAGGATGAGATCTTCGTGTACGCGAAGGAGATCCGCGCGCCGCTCGAGCTCGTGCGCCAGACGAAGACGCTCGGGCGCCTCCCCGTCGTGAACTTCGCCGCGGGGGGCGTCGCGACGCCCGCGGACGCCGCGCTCATGATGCAGCTGGGCATGGACGGCGTCTTCGTCGGATCCGGCATCTTCAAATCCGGCGAGCCGGCGAAGCGCGCGCGCGCCATCGTGCAGGCGGTGACGCACTACAACGACCCGAAGATCCTCGCGGAGGTGTCCCAGGGGCTCGGCGAGGCGATGGTGGGGATCGACTGCAAGGAGATGCACTTCACGTCGTACGCCGCGCGTTCGGAATAGAGTCATCTTATTTCGCGACGGACGGGGCCTTTCACGAGACGAGAGAGCTCTCGTCAGTTTATCAGTGGCAGCGCGCGTTTGTTTTTTTTGCTTTTATGATACTACAGTATTACGAAAGAGTCCTCGACGGTAACGCGCGCGTGAGATCTTCTCTCGTCGTCGTCGTCGTCCCAGACATTTTTTTGTTTTTCGCCTTCATCTAAATGCGTGTGAGAAAATGCAATCTCATCATCAGACTGCCAAAACGGGCGGGCCATTCGTTCGCGCGCGACCCCTCCCGGGCGGGTCGGGTCCTCCGCTCGCGATGGTGAAGGCGAAACCGCTGAACCTGGACGAGCCTCTCAACAACGATGAAGCGCACGTCATCAACGCGACGATGGCGCTCGCGGGGATCCAGGTCCGCTTCTTCCCGCGCGTCGCCTCTCGCGCGAAGCGAAGAAGAATGAGTCATTCCCCTCCCCGAAAGTCGTCGTCGTCGTCGTCGTCGTCGTCGGCGCTCGCTCACCCCTCCTCCCTCCTCTCCGCTCCACTCCACTCCGTCAGGTGGACGGCGCGCCGGAGCACTTGGACGCGAAGCGCCGCGCGGTGCAGTTCAAAGACGCCAAGCACGTCGCGCTGTCCTTCTGCCGTCTGGACCGCATCGCGCACCTCGCGCCGTTCGCGTCGCTCACGAAGCTTTGCCTGGACAACAACCGCATCAGGGTGATCGAGAACCTGTCGCACCTCACGCACTTGGAGCGGCTCGACCTGTCGTTCAACGAGATTACGAAGATCGAAAACCTGGACGCGCTGACGAAGCTGAACGACCTCTCGCTGTTCAACAACAAGATCAGAACGATCGAAGGGATGGATGCGTTCAGGAAGACGCTCTCGACGCTCTCGCTCGGGAACAACGAGCTCGACGAGCTGGAGCAGCTGTCCCCGCTGACCGCGTTCAAGGATATCAGGGTGCTCAACCTCGGCGGGAACGGCGCGTGTAAGGACCCGGAGTACCGCGCGTTCGTACTGTCGCACGTCAAAGGGTTGAAGTACCTAGGTGCGTTCTAGCTAGTTACGCCGGTCCCCATAGGACCGCGTCCGTCGGCGCGGTGAACGCCGATCCTTAAGGACTTTATCTCCCGGCGCATCTCTCCGCTCAGGGTCCCTCGCTTTCAATCCCCGCCCTCGGTACCTTTCAACTCCGCTTCTGACGCCTTTCAACTCCACCCTTAGATCATCGCGTGGTGAAAGAGGAGCACGCGGCGGCGGCTCGCGAGCAGTACCAAGACGAGATGATCGAACTCGAGGAGCGGGAAGAAACGGACGCGCATAAGGCGTTACTAGAGAAAGAGGCTGCCGCGAGGGAGGCGACGTACGTCGAGGCGAACGTCAGCGGCATCAGCGAGCTGTTCGAGCGGATGATGCGCGACGACCCGGAGTACGCCAAGCTGAAGGCGCGTCCTGGTTCTAGTTTCACACTGGTCCCCATACGACCGCGTTGACGCGTGGTGAACGCCATTCCTTAAGGACTTTCCCCGTCGTCACTCTTCACCCGCGCTTCCCTTTCAACGTTTGACCGGTAAGACGTTCGACTGACCGATCGCTTCACCCCGCCACCCACGATCGACCCTCTTTGACCCTCGCAGGAGGTGCCCAATCCGGAGCACCCCGAGTTGATGCAGGAGCTGCCGATGTTTCGCGAGAAGTGGATCGTGTTCGTGGAGGAGTTCAAGGACGCTATGGCGCGGCAGTTAGAGAGGAAGAAGAAGGAGCACTCGGAATGGAAAACGGTCGTGGACGGGGCGTTGGGCGAAGGCGACGAGCGCGCGAGAGTCGCCGTCGCCGCGTTGGAGGACGACCGGAAGCGCGCGTTTCAGGTGCGTTCTATACAAACGTTTTTTACCCACCGCCCGGTTTCAACATTTGATCGCGTCCCCTTTCAACTGACCGCAGAACTGTTTTTGTATGGAACGGCCCTCAGACGTACGGGGTTATGGTGGAGCTCGCGGAGGGGGAAGAGATCGTCACCGCGCTCGATACGCGGTCCGACGACCTGTGTCAGGAACTCATGGACATGGAGCTGCGGAACGTCGAGATCGTCAAAGACCTCGTGTTTGAGTTTGACCGCGAGTACACCGAGATCGTGAGCAAGAGCAAGACGATCATAACTGAATTTTTCGAAAAGATTCGCGAGCTCGAGGAGAACTACTTCGCCGGGCTGCAAGAGGAAGCGATGCGCGTGTACGAGCGGTTCGGCAGCGGCGAGCTCGACGACGCGTGCTCCGAGGACACGAAGCTCCTCCTCGGGGATAAGGACACGTTCATGAATTCGGTGCAGTCGCATCACGATTTTCACGCCTCCGCCATCGACGCGTTGGAGGATAAGGCGCGTCCTGGTTCATCACACTGGTCCCCATACGACCGCGTTCGCGTGGTGAACGCCGATTCTTAAGGACTTTTCTTCCCGTCGTTTGTTTCTCTCCGCCCACCGCCCCTCGCTGGTTTCAATCCCGACGCACCGCGACGCCTTTCAACTCCGCTTCTGACGCCTTTCGACTCCGCCCCGACGTTCGTCGCTTTAAACGATGGACCCTCGACCCTCATCAGCTCGCGAAGGAAGAGAGGCGACGGCTGGACGAGCTCATCGACGGCATCAGGGACTGGGAACGGGATCGGAACCGCGTGCGCGTCGCGGAGATCGTCGCGATGAAGCGCAGGAACAAAGAGGCGCTGGACGTGGAGTACGAGAGCGAGCCGGAGAGCGAGAAGGAGCCGAATTCAGGTGCGTTCTATACAAACGTTTTTCACCCATCGCCCGGTTTCAACATTTGATCGCGTCTTCTTTCAACTGACCGATGAACAATTTTTGTATGGAATTGCCCTCAGACGACGAGGACGACGAGAGCGACGACGACGACGACGGCGACGGCGGAGACGAATAATAGAAATAACGACCAAACGATATAACTAACACTAACGGCTCGTAGCGATGATGCGTTTCATCAATCCTTCATTCATTCATTCATTCACGCGCCGCGCCTCCCAACCTCGCCGCGTGCGCGGCGGCGTGCTTCGCGTGTCTCCCGTCCGCGTGTCTCGGTTTTTTTTTCTTCGCGCCGCCGCCGCCGCCGCCGCCGCCGTCGCGGTCGCCGCCCGGGTAACCGCTTTGGTACGGCCGTTTCACGCCGCGACCGCCGCCGCCGCCGCCGCCGCTACCGCCTCTTCCACCACCGTCTCTCCCGCCGCGACCGCCGCCGCCGCCGCCGCCGCGGCCGCCGCGGCCCGGCGGCGTCCCCCGTTCTCCCCCGCCTCTCTCCCTCGCGCGGCGCGCTCCGCCCCCTCCCAGCCGCTCCTCGCGCTTCCTCGCCAACGCCGCCGCCTTCGCGCGCTCGATCTCTCTCTCCTTCGCCCTCGCCGCCTTGAGCTCGCGCTCCTCCTCGCGGATCTTCGCCCTTCGCATCTGAACCATCCGCGGCAGTCTGGCGTCGTCGTCGGAGCCGTCGTCGTCGTCGGAGCCGTCGTCTCCGGGGAGGACGCTGAGGGTCGAGGGTCCATACGAGCGAATGTCGGGGTGGAGTTCATAGGCGTCAGAAGCGGAGTTGAAAGGAAACGCGGGCGGGGATTGAAAGCGGTGGGCGGGCGGGGAGATGCGCCGGGCAAAGTCCTTAAGGATCGGCGTTCACCGCGCCGACGCGGTCGTATGGGAACCAGTGTATAGAACGCGCCTGAGGACCTTCTTCTTCTCCTTCTTCTTCTCCTTCTTCTTCTTCTTCGCGGAGGCGTCGCCGTCGCCGTCGCTCGCGTCGTCGCTGTCGATGTCGCTGTCGCTCGCGTCGCCGGCGCGGCCGGCGCGATCGAAACTGTCCTCGCTCTCGTCGCTCTCGTCGCCGCCGCCGTTTTCTTTTTTTTCCTTCCCGTCCTTATCCTTCTTCGTCGACTTCCCTCGTCGGCGTCGCTCCGCTTCCTCCGCGTTCTTGACTATCCCCTTCTTCCCGCCCACGTCCGCGGCGTCGATCCTCTTCGCGAGCTCCACGAGCGTCCCTCTCATCTCGTCCACGTGCTCGAACTGAGGGTCGTTCCATACAAAACAAGTTCACCGGTCAGTTGAAAGGGGCCCACGCGATCAAATGTTGAAACCGGGCGATGGGTGAAACACGTATGTATAGAACGCACCTGACACTCGCTCCCGAAGTGACACTTCCCGACGTTGCACCAGTCGAGGCACGCGCCCTTGAGGCGACACTCGTCCTTTCGACGCTTATACTCCTTCCTGTCCGCGGCGAGCGCCTTGAGCGAAGCTTCGCGCGCCTCGCGCTCGCGCTGCGCCAGACGGTGCGCCTCCTTCGCCTCCCTCGCCGCGCGTTTCTTCTCCGCGACGCCATCCGCGCCGCCCGCCTTTTCGAACTTTGGGTAATTGTCCATACGAGCGATGATGTCGGGGCGGAGTTGAAAGACGTCAGAAGTCGTCGGAGTTGAAAGGCGTCGAGGGAGGTGTGTCGGGATTCAAACCGAGAGGTGGGCGGTGAGAAACATACGCCGGGAGATAAAGAAAGTCCTTAAGGATCGGCGTTCACCACGCCGACGCGGTCGTATGGGGACCAGTGTGAACCGGGACGCGGACGCGCCTTCGCGCGGTGCCGGCGTTTCACGTTTTCCCAATGCGCTCGGTTGGTTTCGGCCACCGCGGCGGCGGCGGCGCTCGCCTCCTCCTCCTCCTTCTTCTCCACGCACTGGTCCACGATGTTCAGGAAGTGCCCTTTGTTGTCGAGCAATCGAATCGCCTCCGCGTGCGACTTTGACGCGTCGCGGCGTTCGAGCGCGCGCGCGCGCGACCGAATCACGTTCGCGACCGAGGCGTAATCGCGCGCGGCGAGGAAGTCGACGCGGACGGCGTCGTCGGTCGCGTCCGCGAGCGCGTCGCGGAACCACCGGACGAGGTGGCGCTTGCGCGCCGCCTTCCCGACCGGGACCGGGGCGGCGGCGACCGGCGGCGCGGACGACGGCGCGTCCGACGGCGGCTTCTTCTTCTTCTTCGCCGCCGCCGACTTCGACGGGTTCGACGTCTTCGACGATTTGACGCCGCGCTCGTCTACTTTCCCGTCGCCGCGCTCGCGCTTCTCCTTCTTCTTCTTGTCCTTCTTCGGCTTATTCTCCGCGTCCGCCATGATGTCGTCCTGGCGACGACCGGGACGCGGTGCGTCGAGCGCGCGACGCGGACTGATCGATCCATTCGTCGAGGTTTCCGAGAGGTTCGAGAAGAGTTGGTTGAAGTGCCTGGTCGAAACTTTTTCAGAAAATGATGACACGCTTACGCTTCGTCGTCGTCTTCGTGTTAAAGATAGACTACTTACTGGAGGCACCACCAAAGGCCTCGTCGTCATCCCGCCGCGCTCCCCCCCCCGCCGTGCCTGAACTCCCCAATCTCCCTCACAACCTCCGTCAGCTCCCTCAGCGCGCGCTGTTGCAGCCCCAAGAGCCGCGCGAGGTCCTCGCGCTCCGCCGCCGCCGCCGCCGCCTTGGCGTCGTCCTTCGCCTGAGGGTCGTTCGCGTTCGATTGGTGGGTGATGTGGCGGGAAGTGATGTCATTGGTTAGTTATTTGATGACGTGGACGTTTCATTGGACGACAGAGAGCGACGGAGAGGGCGCCGGGAGATAAAGGAAGTCCTCAAGGAACGGCGTCCACGACGCGAACGGGGTCGTATGGGAACCAGTGTGAGGAATCAGAACGCGCCTGGCTCTTGCCGGCTTCCCACCACACCAGCCCTCCCGCGACGGCGAAAACGAACGCCTCGCCGAGGAAGTCCGCGGCCGCGGTCAGCGCCTGGTCCGGGGACATCACCCTCGGCTTAGGGTCCTTCGTCTGTATCTTCATTCGGCGGCCGCCGGGAGACAGCGCCGGCGCCGCGTCCACCGGGGACATGATCGACTGACGAGGGTCGCGCCGCGCGAAGCGACGTACGTCGGGGTGAAGTTGAAAGGCGTCAGGGGTGGAGTTGAAAGGCGTCGAGGTGTGTCGGGATTGAAACCGTGACGTGGGCGGAGAGAGACGACGGCAAAAGTCCTTAAGGAATCGCGTTCACCGCGCCGACGGGGTCGTATGGGGACCAGTGTGATGATAGAACGCGCCTGATTGAGTCGGTCCACGCGCAGCGCGGTTCGGATCATGAACTCTCTGACCGTCGGGCTCTGGATCGTGATCTCCTTCACTTTCTTCGCGAGCGGCTTCGACGCGGTCTTCAGGACGAGCGAGAAGGCCTTGACGTAGATGGCCATGGCGGCGGCGGCGGCGGCGGCGGCGACGACGACGGGGCGCGCGTCGTCGAAATTAATGTATCGCTTCCCTCCCTCGCCGCTTCTCTCGTCGGCACCTCTCTCACCGCCGCGCGCCGCCTTCCTCCTCCTCGCGCCCGCTCGGCCGGGGTTCTCTTCTTCTTCGCGCGCTCGCGAGCGCGCGCGCCTCGCCGCGCGGATCGCGTCGCGACCGCCGCGGTCTCTCTTCGCGAGGCGTGCGCGTCGCGTGCGCGCGCGCCTTGGCGTCGCGCTCGGAATGGAGCCGAGACGCTCCGAACCGAGAATTTGGCCTCGCCGGGCGAACGCGAACTCGCGGCCTGGCCTGGTTAGGGTTGACGGCTCGACGCCCGCGTCGTCAGTCAGAAGCGAGCGCGCCCGAGACGCGCGTCGCGGCGACGAAGAGACCGCGCGGGCGCGTTCTTCCAACCGAACCGACGCGCGCTTCGGACCGCGAGAGAGGAGGCGCGGCGGCGGCGATCGGTCCGCACCCTTCGCGGCGCGCGGGAGGGAATCGTTCGAGCGCAGCGCGCGTCGTTCGTCGTTCGTCGTCATGGCGCCTCCCGCGGAGGAAGACGACGAGATCGCGCGCCTGCAGGCGGAGCGCAAGGCCGCGGCCGCCCTCGCGGCGTCCAAAGCGGGGTACGACACGGAGATCAGAGACGAAGAAGACCCCGAGGACGACGAACCCGTGAGGTGCGCGCGCGACCGATCGTCCCGCCCGCGATCTCGCGATCGAATGAATCGATCTCGCGATCGCTCCCTCCCTCTTCGATCCATCCTCTATCCGCCCGCTCGCCGCCCGCGCGCGCCTCTGACCTCCACTCCACTCCACTCCGTCCGCGACACCCCGCGCCCCTTTGATTCCGTCCGCAGAAAAAAAGCCGCGCTGAGCTCGTTCACCGCGCCCAAGGCGATCATGGACGACCTCCCGCGAGGCGAGGTGGAGGACGACGAACAGGTCGTCGGCGCGCACTTTGGCGGATCCAAGAGAATCATTGATCGCGAATCCGATTACAGCAAACGGCGGCTGAACCGCACGCTGTCGCCGACGCGGCACGACGCCTTCGCGGCGCCGCAGGGGGGTAACGACGCGGGCGCGGCGAATGACGCTGGGACGTCCACGTACGCGGACAGGATGAAGGAGGCGGCGCTGGATCGCGAGCGGGACAACACGATGAGACAGATCGCGCAGAAGAAGAGGGAAGAGGCGGAGAGAGCCGCCGCGGACGCGAGAAGGCTCGCGGCGGCGGGCGGCGGCGCGATCGACGCCGCCGACGCCGCCGCGCCGGTCGCGGCGGCGGCGGCGCTCGCGGAGCCGGAGCCCGCGGCGAAGCGCCGAAGGAACCGCTGGGACTCCGCCGCCGCGGACGACTCGGCGACGCCGAAGGCTGAATTCGCGGCGTCCGCCGCGGAGTTGGAGTGGGAGGACGGCGGCGGCGCGGACGCGGCCGCGCGCCAGGGCGGCGACTGGGGCGCGACGCCGGTGCACCCGACGGCCGTCGCGCAGCCCACGCCGAAGCGCAACCGCTCGCGCTGGGACGAGACGCCGCTGCTGAAGCGTCAGGCGCGTTCTCTACCTTCTCACGCCGGTCCCCGTACGACCGCGTTCTTCGCGCGGTGAACGCCGTCTCTTAAGGACTTTCTCTCCCGGCGTGTGTTTCTCTCCGCCCATCACCCCTCGCTGGTTTCAATCCCGACGCACACACCTCGACGCCTTTCAACTCCGCTCCTTCTGACGCCTTTCAACTCCACCCCGACGTCGCTTTGAACGATGGAACGCGCCTCAGTCGGCGGGTCTCGGCGAGACGCCGTCTATCCTCGCGGGCGCGGCGACGCCGCTCGTCCTCGACGGCGGCGCCACCCCCGGCCCGGACCAGCTCGCGTACGGCGCGCAGACCCCGGACGCGCGCGCGCTCGCGGCGGCGACGGCGGCGCAGGCGGGGCAGCCGCTGACGCCCGAGCAGTACAACGCGATGCGTTGGGAACGCGAGGTGGAGGCGCGTTCTATACACTGGTTCCCATACAACCGCGATGGCGTGGTGAACGCCGATCCTTAAGGACTTTGCCCGGCGCATCTCTCCGCCCACCCCTCGCTTTCAATACCCGCCCTCGACGCCTTTCAACTCCGCTTCTGACGCCTTTCAACTCCAGGCGCGCAACCGACCGCTCTCGGACGAGGACCTGGACGCGATGCTCCCGAGCGAGGGGTATAAAATTTTAGAGCCGCCGGCGTCGTACGTCCCGATACGCACGCCCGCGAGGAAGCTGCTCGCGACGCCGGCGCCGTACGGCGGCGCGACGCCGGGAGGAGCGGGGGGGTTTTACCAGCTCCCGGATGAAGATCGCGGCCAGGTTTTCGACGTCCCGGAGATGCCCGAGGGTTTGCCGAACATGAAGCCGGAGGACTACCAGTACTTCGCGCCGCTTCTGAAAGAGACGGAGGAGGAGGAGCTGTCGTTGGAGGAACAGAAAGAGAGGAAGATCATGAAGATGCTTCTCAAGGTGAAGAACGGGACGCCGCCGCAGCGAAAATCGGCGTTGCGGCAGCTGACGGATAAGGCGCGAGAATTCGGCGCGGGGCCTCTGTTCAATCAGATCCTCCCGCTCCTCATGTCGCCCACGCTGGAGGACCAAGAGCGGCACCTCCTCGTGAAGGTCATCGACAGGATCCTGTACAAACTCGACGACCTCGTCCGACCGTACGTGCACAAGATTCTCGTCGTCATCGAGCCTCTTCTCATCGACGAGGACTACTACGCGCGCGTGGAAGGGCGGGAGATCATATCTAACCTCGCGAAAGCCGCGGGGCTCGCGACGATGATCGCCGCGATGCGTCCGGACATCGACAACGTGGACGAGTACGTTCGGAACACGACCGCGCGCGCGTTCGCGGTCGTCGCGCAGGCGCTCGGCGTGCCGGCGTTGCTTCCGTTTCTCAAGGCGGTGTGTCAGGTGCGTTCTATCTTACACTGGTCCCCATACGACCGCGTTGGCGTGGTGAACGCCGATTCTTAAGGACTTTTTCACCCGGCGCGTCTCTCTCTGCCCACCCCTCGCTTTCAATCCCCGCCATCGATGCCTTCCAACTCCGCTTCTGACGCCTTTCAACTCCACCCCGACGTCGCTTCGTATGGACAATTTCCCTCAGTCCAAAAAGTCGTGGCAGGCGCGTCACACCGGCGTCAAGATCACGCAACAGATCGCCATCCTCCTCGGCTGCGCGGTGCTTCCGCACCTGAAATCCCTCGTGGAGATCATCGAGCACGGGCTCACGGACGAGAACCAGAAAGTGCGGACGATCACCGCGCTGTCCGTCGCCGCGCTCGCGGAGGCGGCGGCGCCCTACGGCATCGAGTCCTTCGACAGCGTCCTCAAGCCGCTGTGGAAGGGCATCCGCGCGCACAGAGGGAAAGTCCTCGCCGCGTTCTTGAAAGCCATCGGGTTTATCATCCCGCTCATGGACGCGATGTATGCCAACTATTATACGCGCGAGGTGATGGTGATTCTCATCCGCGAGTTTGCGAGCGCGGACGAAGAGATGAAGAAAATCACGCTCAAAGTCGTCAAGCAATGCGTCGGCACCGACGGCGTGGAGCCGGAGTACATCCGAACCGAGGTGATGCCGGAGTTTTTCAAAAACTTTTGGGTCCGACGCATGGCGCTCGACCGCAGAAACTACACGCAGCTCGTGGAGACGACGCTCGAGATCGCGCTCAAGGTTGGCGTCAGCGAGATCGTCGGACGCGTCGTCGAGGATTTAAAAGACGAGAGCGAGCCGTACAGACGCATGGTCATGGAGACCATCACGCGCGTCATCGAAAAGCTCGGCACCGCGGACGTGGACGCGCGCCTGGAGGAGCTCCTCGTGGACGGCATCCTGTATTCGTTCCAGGAGCAGACGGGCGACGACGGCGACGTCATGCTCGACGGGTTCGGAACCGTCGTGAACGCGTTGGGGACAAGGGCCAAGCCGTATCTTCCCCAAATTTGCGGCACGATCAAGTGGCGTCTGAACAACAAATCCGCGGAGGTGCGGCAGCAGGCTGCGGATCTCATCGCGCGCGTCGCGAGCGTGATGAAAACGTGCGAGGAGGAGCAGCTCATGGGCCACCTCGGCGTGGTGTTGTACGAGTACCTCGGGGAGGAGTACCCGGAGGTGCTCGGGTCCATTCTCGGCGCGCTCAAGTCCATCGTCAACGTCACCGGCATGTCGAAGATGACGCCGCCGGTGAAGGACCTCCTCCCGCGGCTGACGCCGATCCTGAAGAACAGGCACGAGAAGGTGCAAGAGAACTGCATCGACCTCGTCGGGCGGATCGCGGACCGCGGCGCGGAGTTCGTCCCCGCGCGCGAGTGGATGCGCATCTGTTTCGAACTTCTCGAGATGCTCAAGGCGACGAAGAAGGCTATTCGACGCGCCACCGTGAACACCTTTGGATTCATCGCGAAAGCCATCGGGCCCCAAGACGTCCTCGCGACGCTGCTAAACAACCTGAAAGTGCAGGAGCGACAGAATCGCGTGTGCACGACGGTCGCGATCGCCATCGTCGCGGAGACGTGCTCGCCGTTCACCGTGCTGCCCGCGCTGATGAACGAATACCGCGTGCCGGAGTTGAACATTCAAAACGGCGTCCTCAAGTCGCTCGCGTTTTTGTTCGAGTACATCGGCGAGATGGGCAAAGGCGCGTTCTAGTTTCACACTGGTCCCCATACGACCGCGTCGGCGTGGTGGACGCCGATCCTTAAGGACTTTCTCTCCCGGCGTATGTTTCTCTCCGCCCATCACCCCTCGCTAGTTTCAATCCCGACGCACACGCCTCGACGCCTTTGAACTCCGCTTCTGACGCCTTTCGACTCCACCCCGACGTCATCGCTCGTGTGGACCTTCGACCCAAAGACTACGTCTACGCCGTCACGCCGCTGCTCGAGGACGCGCTCATGGACCGTGACTTGGTGCATCGACAGACCGCGGCGGTGACGGTGAAGCACCTCGCGTTGGGATGCGCCGGGTTGGGATGCGAAGACGCGATCACGCATCTGTTGAATTACACGTGGCCGAACGTTTTCGAGACGAGTCCGCATCTCATCAACGCCGTTTCTGAGGCGATCGACGGCGCGCGCGTGTGCTTGGGACCCGGGTTCGTGTTGGGGTACACGCTGCAGGGGTTGTTTCACCCGGCGAGGAAAGTGCGGGAGACGTACTGGAAGATTTATAACGCGTTGTACATCGGGTCGCAAGACGCGCTCGCGGCGCACTACCCGCAGCTGGAGGACGAGGGCGAGTGCGCGTATCGAAGGCACGAGCTCGACATGTTCTTGTGACGACGACGGGAGGGAGGATTGACGGAGGGACGGGAGGTCGCGCGCGGGGCGCGAACGCAGCGCGAGGCGCGGAGGGTATCGTAAAGTAGAAGAAGATGTATTTGAAACGCTTACGGAAGTACGTTTTTGCTTAACGGATGCGACGCGCCGTCTCCCGCTCCCCCCCGTCGCGCTCGCCGATCGAGCCTCGGCAAAATTCTCGCTCGAAAGTCAACAAATAATGTTACTGCTACGGCACGACGTAATTCCACGATTTCACGAGAAGAAAGAGGGAAAGGTACTGCCTGTTGAGAAATAGAGGTCTACTAGAGCGTAAGTAAGAGTGTTTGACAACCTGGAAGCTATCTCGCTCTAGTAGACCTCAACACTTTTCTTTTATTAAAACACGGCTGGAGATGGAGCGAATCATTTTTTTCGTCCCCCCCGCGTGACCATCCGTCGTCGTCAGTCAAAGTCCGAATCCTCGTCGTCGCTGTACTTCGTGAACCCGTACGTGATCCTATTCGCGCGTTCCTTCGCGATGACGTCCGCCTCGTCCTCGCTGTCGTCCTCGCCCTTCTCCGGCGTTTGAATCACCCCCGCCGCGAGAAGCATGTTTTCCAGCTTGGACGTCGCGAAGTCGTCCTTCGCGCCTGACGAGTTCAGTCAGTTGAAAGGGAATCGGTCAGTCGAAAGGGGGGAAGGACCCACGCGCGCGATCGAACGTATATAGAAACGAAACGATTGACTTGACTTGACTACGGGGGGATGGGTGAAAAACGAACGTAACGTAACGTAACGTAACGCGCGCGCATAACAGAACAGAACAGAACGCACCCAACTCTTCGAATCCGACGATTCGGTCGTACGCGACGCCGTTTCGAAAAAAGATGATGCACGGCAACACCTGCACGTTCAGCTTCGTCACGAAGAAGGGCAAATCCGGGGCGTGGCACTTTATAAACTTGGTGTCGAAGTACTTCCGCGCTAATATCTGCATGTGCTTGTCCACGATCCGGCACCGCTCGAACTCTTGGTGGTAAAAGTGCACGCACACCTGAGCGTCGACGGTCCGCGCAAAGGCGTCAGTCGGAGGAGTTGAAAGGCAACATCGCGCAGGTGTGTCGGGATTGAAAGCGGCGAGGGGTGGTGGGCGGAGAGAAACACACGCCGGGAGAGAAGAAAAGTCCTTCAGAAGAAACGGCGTTCACCACGCCGACGCGGTCGTATGGCGACCGGTTGCGAACGTGAACGCGCCTGAAACGCGCCCGTAACCTCGGGAAGAAATTCTCCCTCGTTCACGTCCGCGTACGTCCCGTGCCCTTTGCTCTCCATAACCTTCCGCTTCTCTTGCTCTTCCTTCATCTGCTGTATGCGTTCCTTGTGGAGCGCGTGCAGCTCCGGGTCGTCCTCTGAGGGCCATTCCATACGAGCGAACGTCGGGGTGGAGTTCAAAGGCGTCAGTTGGAGTTGAAAGGCGTCGATGGCGGGGAATGAAAGCGAGGGGTGGGCGGAGAGATGCGCCGAGAAAAGTCCTTAAGGATCGGCGTTCACCACGCCAACGCGGTCGTATGGGAACCAGTGTATAGAACGCACCTAAGTCTTCGAGGTCGTACTGCACCGGCCCGACGTTCGCACCGGCGGCTTCGTCAGCCTTGACCTCCTTCATGTAGTTTCTCGCCGCCGCCTCCATGACGTTGCCGTAGTTGAGCGAGTGCATCGTGTTCCGGAACGAGTTGCCGTTCATCTCGTAGTTCGAGACGTTCGTCTTGCCGCCGCCGCCGGCGTCGAGGTTCGGATTCATGGCGCGCGGTCGTCTCTCTCTCGGTCGTCGCGCGTCTCGAAGATCTGATCTGAGGGCCGTTCTATACAAGCGAACGTCGGGGTGGAGTTCAAAGGCGTCAGTTGGCGCTGAAAGGCGCCGAGGACGGGGATTGAAAGCGAGGGGTGGGCGGAGAGACACGCCGGGAAAAGTCCTTAAGGATCGGCGTTCACCACGCGAACGCGGTTGTATGGGAACCAGTGTATAGAACGCGCCTGATCGATCGATCCGCCACCTCTCTCTCGTCGGTTTGACTTTCTTCTCCACACAGCGAGCCACGGGCCGCGTCCGTCGCTCTTCGCTCCGGTCTTCTTCTTCGCGAGGGCGACGCTCGGCCGTTCTCCTCCGCGCGTTCGCGGTGGTGGGCGCGAGTCGAGGTCGCGGGCGGAGGTCAGCGCGCGCGGGGTGTGCGCCGCGGCGGCGAAGCGATCGCGCGCGAGTTCCGTATTCGAACGGATCTGGGTCGTCGCGGTCGGTGCACCGCTTACAATAACCGCTCCAGTCGCAGTAGAAGGTCGCGGTCGTCGCTGAAACCAGACTTGCTTTCAAAAGTTCATCGAGCCGCTTTCAAAATTCGAGCGCGGGTGCCGGTTTTCGAGGTCGGTTTTCGATTTCGCGCCAAAGCCAAACCAGACTTCATTTCGCCTCGCGGTCCCGCCACCCCGCGCCCCAGATCGATAATCGCGCGCGCGTCGCCCCCCGCCTCGCGCAGAGGACGGACGAAACGATGATGTCCAGCGAGGACGCGGACGCGGTCGGGGTCGCGGACGCGACGCCGCCGCCGCCGCCGGCGGCGCCGCCGCTGAACCCGCCGCCGCCGCTGTACTCCAGCCTCGTCCTCGACGACCCGACGCCCGCGCCGACGACGACGTCGAGCTCTGAGATCGCGCCCGCGGCGTCGCCGCTCGCGGCCCCCGTCGCGCCGACGCCGCCGCCCGCGACGACGCCCGCGACGCCGCCGGGGATCGAACCGCCGACGTCGTCGTCCGCCCTCGGCGGCGGCGGCGGCGGCGGGATTGCGCCCGCGATCCTCGTGACCGACCCGGTGAAGGTTGGCGATGGGGTCGGCGCGTACGCGCGGTACGCCGTCGTCTCCCGCGGCTTTAGCGACGCCGCGAGTAGTACGAGCGCGAGTACGAGCACGACAGGCACTCCTACGCCTACGCCTTCGAACCCTACGCCCACGACGCACAGCGTCACGCGTCGGTTCTCCGACTTCACGCGGCTGCGCGATCGCCTCGTGGCGACGTACCCCGGCGTGGTGCGCGACACTGGTCCCCATACGACCGCGTCGGCGCGGTGAACGCCGATCCTTAAGGACTTTCGCCGTCGTCTCTCTCCGCCCATCAGGGTCCCTCGCTTTCAATCCCCGCCCTCGATACCTTTCAACTCCGCTTCTGACGCCTTTCAACTCCACCCCGACGTTCGTCGCTTAACCGCGTCACAGGTGCTCTACCCGCTCCCGGAGAAGACGGTGACGACGGCGGCGTTTCATCCCGAGTTTTTACGCCAGAGAGCCGCGGGCCTGACGCTGTTCATGTCCAAGCTCGCGACGAACCCGATCGCGGCGCCCTCGGACGAGCTCCGCGCGTTCCTATCGACGCAAGAGATGCCCGAAGACGCGGAGGCGGCGTGGTACAACCGCGGCGCGACCGGCACGGCGCTCAGGCGCGTTCTATGTCACACTGGTCCCCATACGACCCCGTTCGCGTGGTGAACGCCGTTTCTTAAGGACTTTATCTCCCGGCGCGTCTCTCCGCCCACACCTCGCTGGTTTCAATCCCGACGCACACACCGCGACGAAGGCCTTTCAACTCCGCTTCTGACGCCTTTCAACTCCACCCCGACGTCGCTTTGAACGATGGACCCTCGGCGCTCAGCGCCGCGGGGGGCTGGTGGAACCAACTCACCGCGGCGACGGAAGCCGCCGTCGCCGGCGCGAAAGTCGAGACGCTCCTCGCGGAGGAGGACCCCAAGTACCTCGCGGCGACGGAGTACCTCCTGACGATCGAAGAGCGGCTGAAGAAGCTCTGCGCCGCGAGCGACGCCGTCATCGCGAGCGCGTGCCACGTCGGCGCGGCGGCGGCTACCTTCGGCGAACGCGCGACGCGGCTCGGCGAGTGCGAAGAGAAGGGCGCCAAGGTGGGGGGGTTCTCTTATCACACTGGTTCCCATACGACCCCGTTCGCGTGGTGAACGCCGTTTCTTAAGGACTTTTCCCGGCGTCTCTCTCCGCCCACCCCTCGCTTTCAATCCCCGCCCTCGACGCCTTTCAACTTCAACTGACGCCTTTCAACTCCACCCCGACTTCCCAAGGTGCTGTTGGGCGCGGAGGCCGGGGGGTTGGGGCAGGCGTTCACGCAGGTGGGAGGCGCGGCGGCGTCGCTCAAGGCGCCGACGGACGCGAGCGCGCGATCGCTCGCGGACGCGTTCCGGGAGCCCCTGAAACGCGCGTTGGAGTTGACGCGCGTCGCGAAGGAAACCATCGACCTGCGCTCGGACGCGCTCATGAGGCTGACGACGGCGAAGAAGCGCGCTACGGAGAAGAGGGCGCTGCACGAGGCGAAACTGCGCGAGCCGCCGCCGCCGCCGCCGGCGCCGCCGTCAAACGGGTTCTTCGGCGTCCTCTCCGCGGTCACCGCGAAGCTCTCCAACGCGACGACGTCGACGGTCGAGGAGCTCAAGGCGGAGGCGGACGCCGCGGAGGCGGCGCTGGTGGAGGCGGACGAGCGGTTCGAAGGGATGAAGACGAGGATGCGAACGGAGCTCCCGCGGCTGCACGCGGATTTAGGTGCGTTCTATACAAACGTTTTTCACCCATCGCCCGGTTTCAACATTTGATCGCTCCCCCTTTCAACTGACCGATGAACTGTTTTTGTATTGGAATGGCCCTTAGAGCGAGAGATCAACGACGCGTTTACCGCGGCGGGGGAGACGTTGTCGGAGATGGCGCGCGCAAACGCGGACGCGTGGGAGCGAGTCATGCCGGGGTGTTCTGACGTCGCCTCGTGAGAACACGGTGGGCGGAGAGACGCGCCGGGCAAAGTCCTTAAGGATCGGCGTTCACCGCGCGAACGGGGTCGTATGGGGACCAGCGTGATCGTCGTCTTTTGAAGACGAGGATGCGAGAGCGAACGACGACGACGAAGACGCGTTCGCGACCGGCGCGCGCGCGAGGAGCGAAACGAAGCGACGATAGACGACGACTGACGTTGTGACGAAACCATTCTTGAACGACGTCGTAACGTGCGCGACTCGACGATTTATCACGCGGTTCGTTCGGGGAGACGCGGCTCCTTCGGGGCGCATCGATGTCGATGTTTTACCTTCGTACGAAAGTACGAAAGTACAAATTTTCAGGGTACAACAGAACGTACAAAGTGCTGACACGTGTCGGCGTTCTAGAAGCTCGTCGTTCGTCGTCGTCGTCGTCGTCGTCGTCGTGCTCAACCTCGAACGCATGGTAACGTCTTACTTCTGTGCGTTACTACTTCCTCGACGGGTCGCACCCCAACCGCGAAGACGCGCGCAGCTCGACGATCCACGCCACCGACGACGCGAATAAAAACACGCCGCCGGCGAGGTGCGCGAGCCTCGCCGCCGTCTCCGCGCCGCCAGCTGTGATAGGTCGAGGGAAGACACGTGTCAGTCACGCGTGCAAGGGATTGGTGGATATCATTCCCACGTGTCAAAACGAACGTGAGGTTCATAACATAGCGCGCGAAAGGAAAGACTCCTTAAGAAACGACGATCGACGCGCGAACGGAGTTGCACGTGTGGGAAGCAGTCTCACCGCCGCCGCCGCCGCCGCCGCCGCCGCCGCCGCCCGGATCGATCGCGATCACCGCGCACGTCGCCGCGTCCGCCGCGGCGGCCGCGGCGTCGCACACCGCCGCGGCGACGCCCTCGGCGACGTTCCCGACGAGCCCTTCGAAATCGCTCGAAAGACGTCAGAAGCGGAGTTGAAAGGCGTCGAGGGAGGTGTGTCGGGATTGAAAACAGCGAGGGGCGGTGGGCGGAGAGATACTGTACGTGTACGCCGGGAAGTAAAAAAGTCCTTAAGGATCGGCGTTCACCACGCGAACGCGGTCGTATGGGGACCAGTGTGATAGATAGTCTACCTTCGAAGTCGCTCGGGTCCGCGACGACGTCCGCGCCGCTCGCGTCTCCGAAGATGCTCTCTTTGCGAATCGCCTCGAGGTCGCTCATCGAGCTCGAGACGACGAAGGATTCTTGCTCGACGCCGCGCAACGCATTAACGACGGACGTTATCGCCGCCGCTGCCGCGGGCTGCGCGCCAAACGACCATCCTCCCCATTCCAGGCCCTCGGCGGCGCCGACGACGGCGGACTCGTCCAGGAAAGACAGCGACGCGAGGAGATGCAACGGCGTCTGCGCGACCCTCGCGACGGTCGCGACGAGCGCGTCGATTTTTCTCGAGAAACGCCGCGCGTTCGAGCGTTCGAAATCGCGCTCGTCGTAGGACTCGTCCGACGCCGCGGCGTTCAAGCCCTCGTCGTCTGCGCTCCAGTCGACGTCGTCGCACGCCTCGTAGTTCACGCGACGCGCGGTCAGGTCGACGTCAGGCGTCGGCGTCTTCGAATCTTTATCTTTACGACGCGCGCCGACGACGAATACTCGACGCGCGCCCGTCGCGGCGTACGACGCCGCGCCGAGGACGCTCGGGACCCACGCGATCCACCGCTCGAACCGCTGGCGACTTTCGCGGCCATTCCATACGAAGCGAAGTCGGGGTGGAGTTGAAAGGCGTCAGAAGCGGAGTTGAAAGGAAACGCGGGCGGGGATTGAAAGCGAGGGATGTGCGGAGAGAGACGACGGGCAAAGTCCTTAAGGATCGGCGTTCACCACGCCATCGCGGTCGTATGGGGACCAGTGTGAGATAGAAAGCACCTTTCGCCGGCCAAGTGAAAAAAAGTGGCGTCGAACGGCGTCATCGAAGCCGCGTCGGACACGGCGCACGCGAACAGGAAAAGCGTCGTCGCGCAGAGCGTAGGAGAGCGCGCGACGGCACCGCCGACGCGCGCCGCGATCGAACGACGATCCGGAGTCGGGGGTCGTACTCTTTCGGTGTCGTCGTCGTCGTAACGGTAATCTTCTGGAGATTTCTTCGAAGCGTTTTTTTCAAAGCCTCTCGCGACGATTTGCCACAGCCTGTAATGAAAACGTAATGAAAACGAACGAAGACGTACGGTGAAGAGAGGGGATCCCTACCACAAGACGCCGCCGCCGGCGAACGACGACGCGGAGATCACGTCCAGGGTCGCGTTCGTCGTCTTCTGGAGTTCTGCTATTTCATGGATATCCATAAAAGACAACTCATCCATAAAACGCCACCGCGCCGCGGGAAAGAGCGCGAACGCGTATCTGCCCGCGCTCGCGGCGGCGCCGACGGCGAAGCAGTGCGCCGCGGCGAGCAGCGACCTGATCGATCGCGGGTGAACGAACGAACGCGTCGGTCAATCGTGCGTCTCACCGGTCAAACGAAACGTACGTTGAAAGGGAAGCGCGGGCGAAGCGCGACGACGGGACGACGGGGAAAGTCTGGTCCTTAAGAAACGCCGTTCACATCGCGAACGGGGTCGTATGGGGACCAGTCTCACCGCTCGCGCGCGTCTCCGTCGCACGCGCGACGTCCGAACGCGGTCAGTTTCTCGCGCGGCGTCGTGAACGGCGACGGGTACGAGAGTCGCTCGCGGAATGGAGGATGAGGAGGATGTCCGCGACGAGGGGACGGCGGCGAGGGAGGGACCCGCGCCTGAGGGCGGCGGCGAGAAGGGGAGGAGCGCGCGGTAAGTCGTCTAATCTAAAAAAAGGGGGCGACGACGAGCGACGGAGGAACAACAGAAACAAACATCTGAAAGCGCGCGAACGAAAAGCGAACAACGAAACGTCTCCGCGGTCGCGTCGCACCGTCACCGGCGCTTCCTCCTCCGCGTCGTCTTCCGCGTCGTCCTCCGCGTCGTCCTCCTCCTCCGCCGTATCGGACGGAAGCTCGCGTCGTTCCTCGGACAGCGCCGACGGCCATCGCGCGAGCCCTTCCGCGGCGTCGTCGACCGCGGTCATCTCGCGCCCGCGCCGCCCCGCGGCGGTCGCGTCGTCGTCGTCGTCAGCGGCCGTGCGAACGAGCTCGTCGCCGCCGCCGCCGCCGCCGGGGATCGAACCGCCGGCGACGGAGACGACGCTCCCCCCCGGTCGTCCCGCGAGGAGACGCAGCCGCTCGTTGCTCGGCGCGCGCCGCATCGACGACGACGACGACGCGGGGGGATCTCGCGGTGATGATTCGTCGACGCCCCTCGCGGCGGCGATCTTCTTCGCGGGCGCGACGCCCGCGCCGCGCGGCAGCGACGCGCTCGCCATGGTGGGTTCCCGACTGATATCGCGCTTCCTTCGGCCGCGATATCGATATCGCGCTCTCGCGAAGCGGACGGGGGAAGGAACGCGCGGCGCGGGGAACGCGCGCGCGCGATATGAAGTGACGCGTTGACGCCGCGCGAAGCGCGTTCACGCGCTTGCGCTTTCCGTAACGCTTTTTCTCCGCCCCTCAAACCGGCACGTGGCGAACCTTTCCACGTAAGCGCCCTGCTGCCCTCGCCCATCCCATTTCAGACGACGTCGCCGCGCGCGGCGCGCCTCGTCCGCCGCGTCGCCGCGCGCGGCGCGCCTCGTCCGCCGCGTCGCCGCGTCGATCGGGATGCTCGCGCGCTGCGCTTCCCCTCGCGCGTCGCCGCCGCGACCGCGCGCGCCGCTCCGCGCGTCGTCGTCGTCGTCGTCGTCGTCGTCGTCGCGTCGACGCGCGGTCGCTCTCGCGCGGTTCCGAGATGGGTCAGGTGCGTTCTATACACTGGTCCCCATACGACCCCGTTCGCGTGGTGAACGCCGATCCTTAAGGACTTTTGCCGTCGTCTCTCTCCGCCCATCCCACGCTTTCAATACCCGCCCTCGGCGCCTTTCAACTCCAACTGACGCCTTTGAACTCCACCCCGACATTCGCTTGTATAGAACGGCCCTCAGTCCTCGTCCGCGCCCGCCCCGATCTCGACGACGATCTCGCCTCCGCTCGCGCCGCCTCCGCTCGCGCCGCCGCCGCCGCCGCGCTCGCGTCCGTCGTCGCCGCGGCGTCGATCCATCTCGCGCGCGCGACGCCGCCCGCCATCGCGGCGGCGGCGTCGGCGTCGGAGGCGTCGGGTTACGTCGGCGTGGGTCTCGAGGTCTACGTCGCGCCGGACGGCTACCCCACGGTTATCGAGTTCCTCCCCACGAAGACCAGCGGCCCCGCGCACGACGCGGGCGTTCGGATAAACGACAAGATCGCCGCGGTGAACGGCGCGGAGACGCGCGCGATGCGGTGCCTGGCCGACGTCGCGAGCGCGCTGCGCGGCGGCGGCGGTGAGACAGACTGTGGACTGCTTCCCATACAGTACGCTCCCGTTCGCGCGTCGATCGTCGTTTCTTAGGGCGTTCTTTCCTTTCGCGCGCTATGTCATGAACCTCACGTTTTGACGCGTGGGAACGCTATCCACCAATCACATACCCGCGTGACTGACACGTGTCTTCCCTCGGCCAATCACCGCAGCCGGCGGCGACGCGGTGGAATTGACGCTGCTGCGACGACGAGGTCGGACGACGGAGACGGTGGCCGCGAGCGTGACGCGCGTCGGGGGGATCACGCCGAACCCGCGGAGTTGCTTTGTCAGTTCGTGCGCGCGCGTGTGACGACGTGCGCGACGGGCGCGAGCGCTCGGTCGTAGTCGTAGCCCTACAGTACGCTCAGCGGGCACGAAGGAAGGTACACGTACAGTACGCGCAGACTAAGAGACGGAAAACTAACATTTCGTAGATTCGATTCATCGTTCGTTCGTTCGTTCGTTCGTTCCGATTCCGATTCCGATTCCGTTCGTTCTCTTTTCCGCTCCTCGCTCGTCGTCTCGTCGCCTCAGCCGCCGATCAGCCCGCGCCCGCCGCGGCGGCGTCTCTTCCTCTTCTCCTCCGCGTGCCTTCGCTTCCTCAGCAGATACGTCGTCTCGATCATCGACGTCACCCCGCGTTCGCGCAGCCGCGGCGGCGCGGATTCGACGCGTTCCTCGCTCGCGAGAATCTCCACGACGTCCACCCCGCGCGGTTCGTACAGCGCGCGGACCTCCGCCGCCGTCAGCGAGTAAGGCGGGCCACCAAGAAAAAACGGTTCGTTATCGGACGTTTTACGATGTTCTCCTTCTTCGGCGGCGCCGGCGGTAACGTCCGGCGACGAGCCGTTACTATGTTGTGATGACGCGTCGTACGCCACGCCGATCAAGAGCATCTTCGCCCCCGGCGCCTGGAACGATGTCGGGGTGGAGTTGAAAGGCGTCAGTTGGAGTTGAAAGGCGTCGAGGGCGGGGATTGAAAGCGAGGGGTGGGAGGAGAGAAACGACGGCAAAAGTCCTTAAGGATCGGCGTTCACCACGCCGACGCGGTCGTATGGGAACCAGTGTGATACTAGAACGCGCCATCCTCTGCGCGACGACGGCAGCGTAACGCTCTCTCAGAGACGGCTCGACGGCGACGAGCGCGCCGCGGTCATACACCGCGTCCATCCTCGGTCCTCCCCCGGCGGCGAACCTGCAGTGAGTGTCGTTCCGTACGAAATACGGGATGTTCATCGGTCAGTTGAAAGGGACCCGCGCGATCGAATAGTTATTGAAACCGAGGTTGGGGGGTGAAAAACGTTCGCATAGATAGAACGCGCCTGAGCGCTTCCTCGCGGAAGGAGATGCTGCCGCGCGCGCCCACGCGCGCGTCCGCGTCCGCGTCGTCGTCGTCGTCGAACGCGTCGTCGAGCCCGTCGTCGTCGTCGTCGTCGTCGTCGTTCAGAAAAAAGTGCCTCCTCCCCTCGCCCCGGCCCCCGCGCCTCGCCGCGCGCGGGCCCTCAGAGCCGTCGCGGCGGCCCGTCCAGACCCCGAGGCCGAAGAGGTCGCCCTCCGCGATGGCGATGTTCCCGGAGCTGTGGACGCGCTTGACGTTCTTCGCGCCGCGCCAGTCCTCGTCGAAACCGAAACCAAAACCGTCGTCGTCGTCGCGCGACCCGAGCCCCGACCCCGCGCCCGCTCGCGCTCTCGGCCGCGCGTGCGCGTCGGCGTCGTCGACGCTCCGCGGCAACCCGGCGTCGTCGAAAAACGCCTCGATCGCCTCCGTCGAGATCTCGATCCCGTACACTCTGTGCCCGCACGACGCGAGGTACGTCATGTCCACGCTCTTCCGTACGAGCGAAGCGAACGTCGGGGTGGAGTTCAAAGGCGTCAGAAGCGGAGTTGAAAGGCGTCGCGGTCGGGGATTGAAAGCGAGGTGTGGGCGGAGAGACGCGCCGGGAAAAGTCCTTAAGGATCGGCGTTCACCACGCCGACGCGGTCGTATGGGGACCAGTGTAAATATGAACGCGCCTTCCCGCACAGAGGCACGAGCACGCGTTTGGACGTCTCCGGCGGCGACGTCACGCCCTCGCCGAGAAGCCTGTGAGTGCGGGGGGGGGGCGGATCGATCGAGTGAGCGTGCCGTAGTTTCATCGGTCGGTCCATGACGACGTATTACTCACCTCGTCTTGTGTCGCGTCAACTTTTCGTGGACGCGGTCCAGGTGGAAGCCGATCCTCGGCGGGTCTTCGCGCCATCGGTCGGGGTGGAGTTGAAAGGCGTCAGAAGCGGAGTTGAAAGGCGTCGAGGCGCGTCGGGATTGAAACCAGCGAGGGGTGATGGGCGGAGAGACACGCCGGGAGATAAATTCCTTAAGGATCGGCGTTCACCACGCCGACGCGGTCGTATGGGAACCAGTGTGAGGAGAACGCACCTTCGCGCCATCGGTCGATCCAGCCGTCGACGGCGGCGTGGTGCTCGTCCGCGTCCATCGGAGGGAGGGGCGGCGGCCGCGACTGCGGCGTATCATCAGGCGGCGGGTTTCGGAGGTTCTCCCTTCGCGTCGCTCGCGTTCGCGGCGACGAGGGGTCCGATGACGGCGACTCCCGCGCGAAGAGGAAGTCGTCGTCGTCGCCGTCGCCGGCGGCGGCTCGCCGCCGGCGCCGCGCGGCGGCGGCGGCGGCGGCGGCGGCGGCGAGGACGGCGACGCCGGTCGCGAGCGCGGCGGGCGGCGCGCGCCTCCATCCGACGGACGCGGACGACGTTGAAAGGCGTTGAAAGGCGTCAGTTGAAAGGCGTCAGATGGAGTTGAAAGGCGTCGCGGGCGGGGATTGAAAGCGAGGGGTGGGCGGAGAGAGACGCCGGGAAAAGTCCTTAAGGATCGGCGTTCACCACGCGAACGCGGTCGTATGGGAACCAGTGTATAGAACGCACCTTAGACGAGACGAGACGAGACGAGACGACCCCGGTCCTCCTCCTCCGTTCGCGTCGTTCGTCGCGCCGACGCCGCGGCCGCGCCGCGCGCCGACGCCGCTTCGTTCGCCGCGGCGATGAAATCGCGGTCCGCGCGCGCCGCTCCCGCCGGCGCCGCCCGCGCCGAGGCGCGTCGCGCCGGCGCCGAACATCGCGGGCGGACTACTACAGTACTACTTCGATCCTTCCGATCTCTCCGCGAGGGCGGTCCCTCCTCCTAATCCGAGTCGCTGTCCGGGGGCGCGCACACGATGCACCAGCTCGAGCCGTGCGGGAAGTTCTCCTGCGTGTTCTCGTACGTCGTCTTGCACCTCGCGCACGTCTTCGTCGTCGCGCTCGTGGACGCGCGTTGGGCCTCGCCCATCCTCGCGTCGTCCGCGCCTGGGGAACTGCCACGTTGACGAGGACGCGTCGAAAGCGAAACTGACTGAGAAAAAATCCAAATCCACGGAAAGATTTTCGTCGCGGGCGGGCGTATCAAAAGTAACAACGAACGGGCTACGCCCCCCCCCTCCTCCACTGGTCCAGCGCGCGCGTCGACGCGATGTCGGCGGCTTCCCTCGCGCCGCCCGTCTCGCGGCGCGCGCTCGCGCCGTCGCGCGCGGCTTCGACGCGCGGACGAGGAACGGGAGCCGGCGCGCGGCGTCCGACGAGATCGTCGTCGCACATGCGCGCTTCCGATATCTATCCTCCCTCCTCTCGGCGCGTCTCTCGTCTACTCCCACCAGCATGCCGAGTCGGATGGGCCCCCCCCCTCAACCTCCTCCGTCCTCGCGCGGCGTCGTCGTCCGAACCCGCGACGGCGTCCTCCTCCTCCGAAGGTCCGGAAGAAGAAGAAGAAGGCCCTGACCCGGACGACGACGCGTCGTGGACGCCCGCGCGATGCGCGCTCGGCGATCGCGCCGTCCCGCCCCCGCGAAACCCCGCCATCGTGTCGTGGCGCGCGCACATGGCCGAGCTCTTCGCGCTCCTCGACGCCCATCTCGGGCCTCTGATCCCGGTCGCGATCGCGCCGGAGCTCGCGAGCGCGGTCGGGACCGCGGCGGGGGGGGGTGGGGCCGGGGGGGATAGAGGGCCCGTCGTCGCGCGCGCGAGGACGTGGGTGTACGAGTGCGAGACGCTGCGGAAGATTCGGTTCACGTACGTCGACGCCGGGGACGAGGCGCAGATATTCAACGCGGTGGCGTACCCGCGGTGCCACGCCGTCGGGAGCCTCACCCGATCGGATTCGTCGTCGTCCGAATCGGATTCGGGCGCCGACGAATCGAGAGGCGACACGTCGGACGACGCGTCGGAAGCCGCGTCGTCGTCGTCGTCGTCATCGTCGTCGTCGTCGTCGTCGTCGTCGTCGTCGTCGTCGTCGTCGTCGTCGTCGTCGTCGCGCGCGTCGCACCTCACCGACGCGCCGCTGCTCGGCGTCGACCTCTTGTGCCTCGCGGGGGGTAAGAAGATCTTAGCCGGCGTGGATTTGCAGCCGCTCTCGAAGGAGGACGCGTACGTCTCGCGGTTCACGCCGAAGCTCGTGAAACTGCGCGAGTCCTTCGCGGATTTGAACCTGACGACGCCGTCGAAGAAATTTTACGAGGGCGCGTTCTATACACTGGTCCCCATACGACCGCGTTCGCGTGGTGAACGCCGATCCTTCAGGACTTTTGCCGTCGTCTCTCTCCGCCCAGGGTCCCTCGCTTTCAATCCCCGCCCTCGGCGCCTTTCAACTTCAACTGACGCCTTTCAACTCCACCCCGACGTTCGCTCGTATGGAACGACCCTCAGACGCGTTATTCTTCAGCGAGGGCATGCTCTTCGCGCGGCCTGACGCGCGCGCGATGGCGAACGCGAAGGCGCGCGACGCCGCGCGCGATGCCGGCGCGGAGTTCCCCGTGGACGTCGACGACGTGTGCGCCGCGGACGTCGACGGCGGCGGCGGCGGCGACGCTCTCGACGCCGGCTGCGGCGTGGATTTATTGTCGAGAAGAACGGCGGAGGCGACTACCGCGTACGCGAGGGCTTTCCTGGAGATTCTCGACGCGCGCGTGGGCGGGGAGGGCGCGAATGCCTCGGGCGCTGATTACTCGGGCGCCGACTCGGGTGCCAATTCCGCGGGGAACTCCGCGTTAGTTACGTCCGATCACCGAAACGCCGACCCCGGCGGCGCGCCGCTCCCGGAAGTCGCCGCGCTGCGTAAGGAAGTCGAGACGCTGCGAGCCACGGTGGCGGCGTTGCGCGCGGAGATTGACAACGACGCGCGCGACGGCAAGAAGGACGCGTCCTCTTCCGTCTCGGACGCCGCGCTCGAGGAGGCGTCCAACTCGGCGCTCCGCGCGCGATCCCGCGACGCTGCGTCGGAAGCGGCGAGCGTGCGAAGGTGGGTCGTGTCCCTCACACTGGTCCCCATACGACCGCGTCGGCGTGGTGAACGCCGATCCTTAAGGACTTTACTTCCCGGCGTGTCTCTCCGCCCACCACCCTTCGCTGGTTTCAATCCCGACGCACACACCTCGACGCCTTTCAACTCCGCTTCTGACGCCTTTCAACTCCACCCCGACATTCGTCGCTTTGTACGGACCCTCGACCCTAAGACCACTCCCGGTGTTGACCCCCGCGGGCGCGGCGGCGGCGCAGGACGCGCACGACGAGTGGCAACGCGAGAGGGACCCCGCGGTGGCTGTCTTCGCGAAGTGGTTCGGACGGGAGTGGGCCGAGCGCGTCGCGAGGGAGGCGCGTTCTATCCCTTCACACTGGTTCCCATACGACCGCGTTCGCGTGGTGAACGCCGATCCTTAAGGACTTCGCCCGGCGACTCTCTCCGCCCACCCCACGGTTTCAATCCCCGTCCTCGATGCCTTTGAACTCCGCTTCTGACGCCTTTGAACGCCTCCACCCCGACGTTCGCTCGTATAGGTTTTGTTTAAAGCCGACGCGGCGGAGGAGTTGAATCTTCGCGCGGCGGCGGCGGAGGGCGGCGGCGAGGGCGAGGGCGCGACGTACGCGAGTTAGGTGCGTTCTATACAAGCGAATGTCGGGGTGGAGTTGAAAGGCGTCAGTTGAAGTTGAAAGGCGCCGAGGGCGGGGATTGAACGCAAGGGATGGGCGGAGAGAGACGCCGGGAAAAGTCCTTAAGGATCGGCGTTCACCACGCCATTGGGGTCGTATGGGAACCAGTGTATAGAACGCACCTTAGACGAGACGAGACGAGACGAGATGCGGTGCGATGAGGGATGATGAGGCAGGGAGGAGCTTCTCGAGAGCGACGAGCGATGAGTTCATCATACAGTACTGTATCACGAAGACGAAGAGCATTGAGAAATCTTTCTGTTCCTGGAAATCTCGTCGTCAACACGCAAACGAAAACAGAACGCGCTCCCGTCGGCACAGCACTGATCTCCGCGCGCGATGGCGCACGCGTCCGAGTACCTCACCGCGGTGCTCGCGGGCGCGGGCCGCGCGCCGCTGCCGTACGCGCCCAATCACAAGCGGGACGTGTACGACCAGCTCATGGCCGTCGTCGAGGTGCGCGCCGTCGTCGTCGTCGCCTGTCGCCGTCGCCGTCGCCGTCAACCCTAGTAGCTAGAGACGACGAGAGCGCTCGCGCGTCAGATCAGATCTGATCTCATCTCGCGCGTCCTTCCCTTCCCCCGATCCGCGCGCGACCGAACCGACGTCTCGATCGCTTCGCCGTGTGGTGTTATCGATTCCATTCCTAAGCGCTCATCCATCGCGTCGCCCCCCCCGCGCGCCAATTCGCAGAGGTATCCGTCTCTGAGCGTCCGCGACGACCCGTTCACGCACAACGACGGACGCGTCGTGCATCTCCTTCGCGCGGACGGCACCGTGCCGATATTTTACCACGGCGTCAAGTACAACATCCCTCTCAAGGTGAGTGAGACCTCTGACGCGCCGCGTCGCGTCGCGCCGCGTCGCGCCGCCCCCGAATACCACGCGGGCGCCACGTCATCATCATCACTCGATCACGACGAACGACCACCACGTAAACCGCCACGTCATCACTCCGCCGCTGACGAATCGAATCGAATCGAATCGAATCGAATCGAATCGAATCGAATCGAACCGACCCCCATCAGGTGTACCTCCCCGAAAACTTCCCCGCGACCGCGCCCATCTGTTACGTGCACCCGACGCCGTCGATGATCATCAAACCGGGGCACACGCTCGTGGACGGCAGCGGGCTCGTGCGGTCGCGGTACTTGGACCGGTGGAACGTCCGAGCGGGGAGCACGATCGCGGATCTGTCGACGTCGTTGTCCGAAGCGTTTGGCGACGACCCGCCCCTCTACGCCAAGCCGGCGGGGACCTCTACGCGTTCAACACAGTCGCAGTCGCAGTCGCAGTCGCATTCGACATATCCGGCGGCGAATGCGAATGCGGCGGGCGCGACGTATCCGGCGCCGCCCGGCCGCGGGGGCGGACCGAGCTACCGCGCGCCGCACCGCCCGCCGCACCCTTCAGAGGCGACGAACGCGTACGGGTACCCGACCTCCGCGCCTGAGGTGCGTTCTATACACTGGTTCCCATACGACCGCGTTCGCGTGGTGGACGCCGATCCTTAAGGACTTTGCCCGGCGCATCTCTCCGCCCAGGGTCCCTCGCTTTCAATCCCCGCCCTCGGCGCCTTTCAACTCCGCTTCTGACGCCTTTCAACTCCACCCCGACGTTCGCTTGTATGGAACGACCCTGAGACGCGCGGTGGCGTCGGCGGCGTCGGGGATCGAACCGCGGGCGCGGCGGGCGCGGCGGGCGCGGCGGCGGCGGTCGCGGGCGAGAGCGGAGGGCTCCTCGGGCAGCAGCGCCGGCTGCAGGAGCTCCAACGACGCCGCGCGGAGGAGGAGCGAGAGCGCGAGCAGCTCCGCGCGGACGTCGCGCGCGAGCGGGAGACGCTGCTGCGCGACGCCGCGCGCGCGGGCGCGGGCGCCGGGGGCCCCTCGCCGCCGCCGCCGCCGCCGCCGCCGCCGCCGCCGCCGCCGCCGCCGTCGACCGCCTCAGCCTCCTCCGCGTATCCCTCCCCGCCGACGCGCGCGAACTCGTTCGGGGATCGAACCGCGGCGGCGGCGGCGGCGGCGACGGCGGAGGCGACGTTTAAATCCCGAGCCGTCTCCGCGTTGTCTTCGCGTCTGAGCGGAGAGCTCGAGCGCGCGCGAGAGGCGACGAACGCGGAGGCGGAGCGGCTTCTCGCGCTTCAGGCGGAGATCGCGCGGCGACGCGCGATCGTGGAGGAGGGGTTAGAGTCGCTGCGGAGGGAGAGGAGAGAGCGCGAGAGCAGGGTCGGGCGAACAGCTGCGGCGACGACGGCGCTGAGAGCGTGGCTTGAGGAGAACGAGTCGAAGCTCGTCGGGCTGAGCGACGACGGGGCCCACGGGGACGGGGAAGATGGAACGTCAACCGCCACCGCCGCGTGCGACGCCGCCTTTCCGACCGAAGACGCGTGGAGCGATCAGATCCTGCGCGCGGTCGCGAGGGACAACGCGCTCGAGGACGCGATGGACTGCCTGGACGAGGCGCGTCCACGTTTACACTGGTTCCCGTACGACCGCGTCGGCGCGGTGCACGCCGATCCTTAAGGACTTTATCTCCCGGCGTGTGTTTCTCTCCGCCCGCCACCCCTCGCCGCTCTCAATCCCGACACACCTACGCGACGCCTTTCAACTCCTCCAACTGACGCCTTTGAACTCCACCCCGACGTTCGTCGCTTCGCGTGGACCCTCGACCCTCAGAATCTGGAGAGGCAGAAGATCGACCTCGACGATTATTTGCGGCTCACGCGAACGCTCGCGAAGGAGCAGTTTTTCGCGCGCGCGGAGGCGATGGCCGTGCGGAAGAAGCAGACTGAGCGGGGGGTCACGTCGGGGGTGAAGTTCGATTGACGAGTAGACGTAGACGTGCGCGGAGGAACGCCGCCGCCGCCGATGATTTCTAGAGATTTCGCTCATCAAGCCACGACATTTTTCGAGAAAGGTTGATCGTATTTACAGTGACTGACTGTAAGTCAGTTTATCTAGCTAGCTCTCGCTGTACAACGCGAACACCCCTTAACGCGGTTGAGTGAAGACGAGTGCTCCTGCTCCGGGGGTGTTCACTTCGCCTCGCATCCTCTCGCTGACGTGCGTGTAGCCCAACGCACGTCTCACGACCCATACGGTGTAGAATTTGGATGCGCGCGATGTTGTACCTTTTTATCTTCGCGACGTACGCGGCAGCGTCCTTCTCGCTCAAACCCCCGACGTAGTAGCTGTCATAACGCCGGGTTTGCTTCATCGCGACCTGCTTCTGGAACGCCAAGAACTCCTTGCACATCCTTCCCAACCCGTCGATGACCAAGGGTAAAACATTTTTCCAGTTTTACGACTCGCGACTCAGCCGCAGCGCTCGCAGCTCATCAATCAGATCGACGCGCGCGCTCCCTCGCCCTCGCCGCGCGCGATGCCGGCCGACTACGGCCACGTCGTCCACCGCGGCGCCGAGGGCGAGACCACGGAGTGGTACGACATCCACGCGCGGCTCGGGAACGCGCCGCCGCGCGCTCCGCCGCGCGCCCCGCCCGCGCCGTTCGCGCCGCGCGCGGAGGAGGAGGACGAGGCGCGCGAGATCGCGGCCGCGCCGTCGCGATCGGTCGCGACCGCGCGCGTGGACGCGCTCGGCGCGGACGCGCTCGAGGAGATGGAGGACGACGACGCGTTCGCGGACGACGCGTTCCTGGAGACGTACAGGTGCGCGACGCGACGCGACACGACGCGACGCGACGCGAGCGACGACGCCCCGGCGGGGAGGGTGCCGACGCCGAGAGAACCGCCCATCCATCCGTCCGTCGTTCGACCGTCGCGTCGTCGTTCTGCACACTGGTCCCCATACGACCGCGTCGGCGTGGTGAACGCCGTTTCTTAAGGACTTTTCCCGGCGCATCTCTCCGCCCAGGGTCCCTCGCTTTCAATCAGCTGACCCGCCCTCCTCCTCCTCCTCCTCCTCCTCCTCCTCCTCCCGCCCGCGCCGCCAGGCGCGAGCGACTCGCGGAGCTCAAAGCCTCCGCGTCCGTCCCGCGCTTCGGCGCCGTCCGCGACATCGCTCGAGACGCGTTCCTGTCGGAGGTCACCGACGCGTCGTCGTCGCACCACGTCGTCGTCCTCATGTGCGTCGTCGAGTTTCACACCGGTCCTCGCTTCGTACGACCCCGTTCGCGACGTGAACGCCGTTCCTCGAGGACTTGACTTCAGAATCTCCCGGCGACGCTCTTCACCCGCGCGACTGACCGACGCTTCCCCGATCGTCGCTTCGCCCTCAGGTACCGCCCCGGCGGGCACTGCGTCCAGAGCGAAGCGCTCGCGACGGCGATGGACGAGCTCGCCGCGAAGCACCCGCGGACCAAATTCGTGAAGATCCCGGGGCGCGAGTGCGTGCCCGGGTATCCGGATAAAAACCTGCCGACGACGTTGGTGTACCGCGACCGGGACGTGGTCGGGTCGTTCGTCGGCGTCGACGGGTTCGGCGGACCGCGGTTCACCCCGGAGGTGCGCGATGAGTTCGTTCGTTTACGCCTGACTAATCCCCATACGACCGCGTTGGCGCGGTGGACTTCATTTCTTAAGGACTTCGACGACTGACCGACCGACCGACCGACCCACCGACGCGCCTTCGATAGGGCGTTCGACTCGCGCTCAACGAAGGATCCGGCGCGCGCGGGAAAGTGTGCGGCGGCGTCGCGGACGACGACGCGGACTGCGCGGGCGAGGACGAGGAGCAGAGCAGGCGGCGGTACGCGAACGAGATCGTCCAGAGGATGATCGACGCGGGGCGGAGGGACGCGGCGACGGCGGCGGCGATCGCCGCGGAGGCGCGCGAATCGCGCGAGCGATAAACAGTACCTGTAGCCTACAGTAGGAACAACTTAATTAATTACGAATAGACACCCCGTAGGAGTCAGTTGCGGCGCGGCGTGGCGCGGTGATGTCGATAGCAACTCATCACACGTACGGATCAAAAAAATACAACGCATCCATCTCATCTCACTCACGCGTTCACGGCGTCGTTCTCCTTGCCGTCCGCGGCGAGCCCCCCCCCCTCCTCCTCCGCGCCCGCGCGTTTGCTGAGCGTCCGACACAACGCCTCCAACTTCCCAGCCTTCAGCTTATACGCCTCCGCGTGTCGACGCCACTCCTCGCGCTCCTGCGTCGTCTCGATCAGAACGACGTCGCTCTTCGCGGTCTTCACCTCCATCTCTCGCTTCTCCTTTTCGCTCTTCTCGAGGCGCTTTCGCAGATCTTTTATGTCCACGCGAAACGATTCGAACGTCTCGCTCGACTGCTTGATCGTGTCCTGAAACGTCGCGAAACGTTCGCCGTACTCCACGAGCTGCGCGAGCGCCTCCTTCTCTCTCTTCCCCGCTGCGACGCACGTCCCTCGCAGCTCCTCCGCGTGCGCTTCCATCGCCCTGAGTCGCTCGTTGCTCTCCTCGAGCCGAGCTTCGTACAGCCGCTTCTCCAGCTCAAACGCCTCTTTGGCCTTCTCGAAGTGCTTCTGCGGGCCGTTCCATAGAATGTACGAAGCGAGCGACGTCGGGGCGGAGTCGATGAAAGGCGTCAGACGACGGAGTCGAAAGGCGTCGCGGCGTGTCGGGATTGAAAGCAGCGCGGGGTGGGCGGAGAGAAACGACGGCAAAGGTCCTAAAGAAACGGCCTTCACCACGCGAACGCGGTCGTATGGAAACCAGTGTGAACCAGGACGCGCCTGCTGCGCCTCGGCGCGTTGCATCAGACTCTCCAGATGCCCGCGCAGCGTCGCGTTCTCTTTCGTCTGCGCGTCGCGCTCGGCGCCGTGCGCCTCGAGCTTCGCGCTGAGGGCCATTTCATACAAAGCGACGTCGGGGTGGAGTTGAAAGGCGTCAGGGTGAGTTGAAAGGTATCGTAGGCGGGGATTGAAAGCGAGGGACCCTGGGCGGAGAGACACGCCGGCAAAAGTCCTTAAGGAATGGCGTTCATCACGCCGACGGGGTCGTATGGGGACCAGTGTGCTATGAACGCACCTGATGTCCGTCAGCCCGCCCTCGAACTTCGCGCTGAGCTCCTCGCGGCGCTTCGACTCCTCTTCCGCGGCGATCTTCGCGCCGTCGACGACCGCCTTGTTGGTCTTTTGCAGCTCGCGGCACAGCGCTTCGAGCTTGTCCTTGAGGTGAAGCGCCTTTCCGAGCTCGTCTCGCGCGGCGTCGCGCTCGACCGCGACGACGCCCGCGGCCGCGAGCGCGCGCGATTCTCTCGTCCGCAGCTTCTTCGCCCTCGCGTCGTGCGCGGCGTCGCGGTCGAGGAGCAGCGCGCGCATGGCGTCGAGCTTCTGCGCGTCGGTCAGCGCGGCGTCGGCGACGATCGCGTCCGCGTCCTCCAGAGCGGTGCGCTTGATTGGGGGGGGAGTCTCGTCCTCCAGATCCGTCTCCTTCGCGGCGGTCGGCTCGGTCGCGGTCGGTCGGTCGGTCGCGTCGGCGTCGGCGTCGGCGGCGCTCGGCGCTTTCCCTTTCCCTTTCGCTTTTCCTTTCGCCGCCATCGTGTCGCGGAGAGGAGCGCGCAGACGGCAGTGGCGTTTGAATCGATCGGATCGTCGTCGTTCTTTCAGGTTCTTTCAGTTCTTCCCGCGGTTTCTTCGTTTTCGCGCGAGTGGATAAAACAGATCGCGCGCGCCTCTCGAGTCGCGACCGTCGTCACTCCACCCCCCCGCGCGATGCCCTCGCACGTCCTCGCGTCCTCCGCGCTCTCCCTCTCGCCGCGGACGGCGCTCCGCGCGTCGCGCCGACCACCCCGCGCCGCGCGCGTCGTCGTCGCCGCCGCGAGCTCGAGCGCGGATCCGGCTAAGAAGCACGCGAACGCGACCGACGACGTCGTCGTCGTCGTCGACGCCGCCGCCGCGCCGCGCCGGCGGTTCCTCGCCACCGCGCTCGCGACCGCGCTCGCGTCCTCCCTCGCTTCATCAGGCTCATCAGCGATCGCGTCCACGGTCTTCGAGGGCGCGTACATCGACCCGAACCACCCGCACTGCCCGCGCGCCGTCGACGCGAACGGCGTCATCACCGGCATCGACCCCGTGCCGTTCCGCGAGGGCGCGGGATGCCGCGGCTACAAGAAGAAGAACGAGGCGCGTCCCATCTCGCACTGGTCCCCGTACGACCGCGTTGGCGTTGTGAACTTAATTCCTCAAGGACTTTATTATCTCCCGGCGTTCGTTTCTCTCCGCCCACCCCACGGTTTCTATCCCCGACGTCGACGCCTTTCGACTCCTCCATCTGACGCCTATGAACTCCACCCCGACATTCGTCGCTTCGAACGATGGAACGACCCCGAGGCGGACGCCATCGCGAAGGGGAAGATCAACCCGTGGAGGATCGAAGGGAAGATAGCCAAGGTGCGCGCGATGGCGCGGCGCGGTTTAGTTTGGCACGCCTCCGCTCTCCGTCTCTCTCTCTCTCTCTCTGGGCGGTTCCTCTCACCGTCGCCGCCGTGCGCGACGGTACAGCTATAAGATAAACAGCTTGCGTCGCCGCGCGGCTCGGCTTATTACCTTTTTCTGACGCCGCGAACACCCAATCCGTCCGTCCGTCGCAGGACGACGGGAGCATCTTGATCGACTTCGACCAGAAGGACGGCAGCGGCGAGAAGTTCACCGGGACGTGGGACGGCGACGGCATCCTGTTTCCGGACGGGAACAAGTGGCTGAGGAAAGAGCTCAGCACAATCCCTTAGGTGCGTTCTATACACTGGTCCCCATACGACCGCGTTGGCGTGGTGAACGCCATTCCTTAAGGACTTTTGCCGTCGTCTCTCTCCGCCCACCCCTCGCTTTCAATACCCGCCCTCGACGCCTTTCAACTCCATCTGACGCCTTTCAACTCCACCCCGACGTTCGCTTGTATAGAACGGCCCTTAGCGGGCGCTGCGTCGTTCCCGGCGAATGAATGTAATACACGGATTTGAAGAGCGCGACATCACACGAGAGCGGCTGGCTAGCTACTAGTACGCGTCCTCGCAGTAGAACCTTCGGTACCCCCCCGCGAGGCTCTGCGCGACGGTCGCGTCGCGCTTCATCGCCCCGGACGCGAGGACGTCCTCCAAGCTCGGCGGCGCGGGGTTGTTCCAATCGCGCGCCGCGCCCCCGCTCGCGGCGACATCCTCATCGTTCGCGCCGCGCGCGTCGCCGTCTTCTTCGTCCCCGCCGCGCGCCGCGGGCTCGACGCGCGCCTCCTCCTCCTCCTCCTCCTCCTCCTCCGCGCCGCGCGGCGCGCTCGCGCTCCCGGCGCGTCCGTCGTCGCCGTCGTCGTCGCCGCGGACGCGCCTGATCCACGCGTCCAAGTCGAGTGGGGCGTCGGGTCCTTCGTCGCGCGCGGGCGCCTTCCCCCGCGCCGCGAGCGTCCAGTGTCGCTGCAAGGCGTTCTCTTCCTGCCACGGGAACGACGGGCCGAGGCGCGTCGCGGTCGACGGCGCGGGGCGGTCGAAGCCGGGCATGGCGGCGAGCGACGCGTTGTGATGGTCAACGACCTGACGCGCTCTACAACGACTTTCTGTTGAAGCATTTTTGTTGGGCGTTCCGATGAAGACGATTTCAACAGGGTGAGTTGACCGGGCGGGGGGTTGCTCAGTCGCGACGGCTGGGTTTTCAAAGCTGAGTTTTCAAAGCTGAGTTTTCAAAGCTGAGTTTTCAAAGCCGATCGCCGCGAGCTGTCGCTGTCGTCGATACGAGCACACGACGCGCTCGAGTCGCTGTCGTCCACTCCCCGCACGCGCGCGCGCGCGACGACGCGCGCGCGCGGCGGCATGGGGACGAAACGATCGCTCGAGGAGGCGCCCGGACAGCGATCCATCGGAGGTGCGACGTCGCGTCGACGCCCTCGCCACGACGCGCGCGCGTCTTCCCCGTCCGCGCGCGCCCAGATCGATCTGCCATCAGATCGTCGTCGTCGTCGTCGCGCGGCGGATCTCGCGCGCGTCCGAAGCCCTCGCGCCTCACCCTCCCGCCGTCCTCCCCCCGCCCCCCTCTCCTCCTCTCCGCAGGCTTCCTCGGGCGCGGCGTCGGCGTTCCCTCCGCGTCGGCGGCGCGCGGCGGATTCACCACCGCGGCGGTCGCGCTGCGGGCGTCCGCGTCCTCCGTCTCGAATGAGGTGCGTTCTATACACTGGTCCCCATACGACCCCGTTCGCGAGGTGAACGCCGATCCTTAAGGACTTTTGCCGTCGTCTCTCTCCGCCCACCCCTCGCTTTCAATACCCGCCCTCGACGCCTTTCAACTCCGTCTGACGCCTTTCAACTCCACCCCGACTTTCGCTCGTATAGAACGGCCCTAATTCCAGCTGCAGCGCGTTCACGACCGCGGGCGCGCTGTTCAAGCAGACCGCGAAAGAGGAGCAGGCGGCGGCGGCGGCGGCGGCGTCGCGCGACGACGTCGAGAATCGCGTCGAGACGACGGCGAAGCGGCGGCGGGCCGCGGGCGGCGGCGACGGCGCGGAGGACGCCCCGATCGAGATCGATTTAGGTGCGTTCTATACACTGGTCCCCATACGACCCCGTTGGCGTGGTGCACGCCGATCCTTAAGGACTTTTGCCGGCGCGTCTCTCCGCCCATCCCTCGCGTTCAATCCCCGCCCTCGACGCCTTTGAAATCCACCCCGACATTCGCTCGTATGGAATGGCCCTTAGACGACGACGACGACGACGCGCGCGATGGAACCGGAACCGCGACTACCGTCGTCGTGCACCTCGTCGGCCACGGCCGCGCGGAGTACGCGCGCGGAAAGGCGCGGCTCGCGCTCGGCGCGGCGCTGACGCTGACGCGCGAGCCGAGCAACGCGCACGATCCGTGCGCGATACGCGTGCGACGCGCGGACGCGGATGCGGAGGAAAACGGCGGTGAGACTGCTTCCCATACGACCCCGTTGGCGTGGTGCACGCCGATCCTTAAGGACTTTTGCCGGCGCGTCTCTCCGCCCATCCCTCGCGTTCAATCCCCGCCCTCGACGCCTTTGAAATCCACCCCGACATTCGCTCGTATGGAATGGCCCTTAGACGACGACGACGACGACGCGCGCGATGGAACCGGAACCGCGACTACCGTCGTCGTGCACCTCGTCGGCCACGGCCGCGCGGAGTACGCGCGCGGAAAGGCGCGGCTCGCGCTCGGCGCGGCGCTGACGCTGACGCGCGAGCCGAGCAACGCGCACGATCCGTGCGCGATACGCGTGCGACGCGCGGACGCGGATGCGGAGGAAAACGGCGGTGAGACTGCTTCCCATACGACCCCGTTGGCGTGGTGCACGCCGATCCTTAAGGACTTTTCCCGTCGTCACTCTTCACCCGCGCTTCCCTTTCAACGTTTGACCGGTACGTAAGACGTTCGACTGACCGATCGCTTCACCCACGCAGCGCACGCCGACGTCGGGTACGTCGCGGCGACGCAGGCGGCGGCGCTCGCGCCCGTCATGGACGCGGCGGCGGCGGCGGCGGCGGACGCGCGGGGACACGACACCGTCGCCGTGACGCGCGCGACGCTGCGCAGGGACCCGCGCGCGCGCGGGGTCGCGCCGTCCGCGCCGCTCGAGGTCGCGCTGACGCTGGACTACGACGGAACGTCGACCGTCGCGGCGGCGGCGGCGGCGGCGTTGAGAACGCGTCTCGTCGCCGGCGCGCCGAAGGGGGTGGAGCGCCAACTCGCGAGGGCGCGCGCGGGGGAGGGCAAGAAGCGCGCGCGCGAGGCGACGCGGCAGGGGAGCCTCGTCGACGCGTTCGCGCGGCAGTCAGGTGCGTTCTATCCTTCACACTGGTCCCCGTACGACCGCGTCGGCGCGGTGAACGCCGATCCTTAAGGACTTTATCTCTCGGCGCGTCTCTCCGCTCATCCCTCGCTGCTTTCAATCCCGACGCACACACCTCGACGCCTTTCAACTCCGCTTCTGACGCCTTTCAACTCCACCCCGACATTCGCTGAACGCACCTCAGAGCGCGGCGCGGACGTCCCGAGGGCGGCGGCGTCCGCGGCGACGTGGCCGACGGAGATCGCGCGACGGATTTTCTCCATGACGCCTCCGGAGAGTTGGCGCGAGTTGCGCGGCGTGTGCAAAGAGTGGAACGACGCGCTTCGCGACTCCACGTTCATGCCGTTCACGAAGATGCGGTTGCGCGTGAAGGAATCGCGGGGGTTCCTCGCGGGGTGCCACGTCAGCGATGACGTGGCAGCGTGGATGACGGCGCGCGGGGCGACGACCCCCGCTGGCGTCGCGCGGTTCCTCGCGACGGCGCGACCGTTCGCGAGACGCTCGCCGCTGTCGGGCGCGTCCCATCTCATCGCACTGATGATTCCCATACAGTACAGTACTGTACAGTACAGTACGACTCCATCGGCGCGGTGAACGCCGTTCCTATTTAAGGACTTTTCTTTTCTTCACGGCGCGCGTTTCTCTCCGCCCACCACCCCTCGCTTTCAACGGTCGTCATCGACGCCTCCCTCGCGACTCCGACTGACGCGCCTTTGAACGCCACCCCGACGTCGCGTCGTATCTACTGTATGGGAAATCATCACCCTCATCATCAGTCGCCGCGCTGGTCGCCGCGCTGGAGCGCGCGGAGGAGAAAGACGGTTCGGCGCCGCGCGTCGGCGCCGGGCTCGCCGCGGCGGTCGAGGAGGTCTCCACGTGGCGGCTGTGCGGCGGCAGCGGAGGCCTTGGCGACGGCGGCGGCGAATGCCACGTCAGCGGACGCCACGTCAGCGGCCGCCGCCACGTCGGCGCGCGAGGCGGCGACGCGTGGGCGACGCTCGCGTGCGCGTTTTTCGCGTGCGCGGAGGATTCGCGCGCGATCGCGACGCTGTTCGCCGCCGCCGTGGACGCGGCGCGACTGACCGCAACGACGGAAGATGGAACGTCAACCGACGCGGTGGAAGACGTCACCGAGCTGACGTCCCTCGTCGCCGCCGCCGCGGGGTGCGAGGCGTCGTGGAGAGGGAACCGCGAGGCGGCGCGCGCCAAGCTGACGCAGCTCGAGATCGCGGAGGCGTACGCGGAGATCGCACAGAAACCGCCGCCGCGCGCGTTGACGCGAGAGCAGCGCGCGATCGTCGCCGCAGAGCTGACGGGCGCGGGCGGCGGCGGCGGCGGAGGAAAAAATCCGCATCCGCGCGATCGTCGCCGCCCGCCGCGGACGATGATCGTCAGCGCGTTCGCGGGGACCGGGAAGACGTCCACGCTGATCGAGTACGCCCGGCGACGGCCCGGGTACGCGTTCGCGTACGTCACGTTCAACCGCGCCGTGTGCGAAGACGCGAAGACGCGGTTTCCGGGGAACACGACGTGCGTCAACTTTCACTCGCTCGCGTTTCGAAAGTGCGGGTTTCAGTACCAGAACACGCCGGGGAAGCTGCTGCGCGGGACGCTGCGGCCGTCGCACGCGGCCGCGGCGTTGAACCACCACCTAAACCACCGCGGGACGGGGACGGCCGCCGAGAAAATCGCGTCCACAGACGATCGCCTCGCGTTGGCGCTTCGAACGTTAAACGCGTTTTTAATCTCGGAAGACGACGCCGTTGACGCGACCAAGCACGTCCCTCCGAAGCGCGAGTGGGTGGCGACGACCAGGCCCGCCAACACACACGCCGCGCGCCGCGAGGTGAAGACGTCGAGCGAGGAGCTCGCGTCGTTCGCGACCACGCTGTGGGATGCGATGAAGGACAAGGGGAACGCGACGATGCCGATGACGGACGCGGGGTATTTGAAACTGTATCAGGTGCGTTCTTTCAAACGTTTTTCACCCACCGTTCGGTTTCAACACTTGATCGCGTCTCCAATCAACTGACCGATGAATTTCTTTTTTATGGAATGGCCCTCAGCTGTCGCGTCCGAGGTTGGATTACGACTACGACGTCATCATGCTCGACGAGGCGCAAGACGCGAGCCCGGTGATGTGGAGCGTGGTGAAGAATCAGGACGCGTGCGGGAAGATTCTCGTGGGGGATCCAAACCAGGAGATTTACGGGTTCGCCGGCGCGAAGAACGCGATGGACGCGGCGGCGGCGGCGACGCCCGCGGAGCATCTCACGCGCCGGACGCTTTCCGTCTCGTTTCGGTTCGGGCCGGAGATCGCCTCCGTCGCGTGCTCGTTGCTCGCGCTGAAAGGGTCCGCGGACGCGGTCGTCGGCGCGCGGAGGGCGGACGTCGACGAAGAAGCGGGGGGAGAAGTCGCCGCCGACGCCGCCGCCGACGCCGCCGCCGTGCGCGTCGCGACGGCCCCGATCTCCCTGATCAAGACGTTCATCCCGCCCCTGACAACCCATGCGCCGTCTGATGCGCCGTCTGATGCGCCGTCGGCGCCGGCGGCGTCTCTCGCGCGTCCTCGGAAGAAGAAGCGCGAGCAGCTCGTCGTCCTGTGCCGCTCGAACGGCTCGATGTTCGACGTCGCGGGACAGGTAGCGGAAGTGGTCGCGGAAGAGGACGATAATTTTCACGATGTGATATTTCCCGATTGGAAGCCTTCGGCGAATCCGAAGATCGCGTTCGTCGGCGGCGAAGAGGCGCTTCGACTCGATCAGCTCGTCGACGTGTGGCGCCTCGCGTTCGGCGACCTCGACGACTTGCACCGCGTCGACGACAAGTACGTGCGCACGTTCGCGCGGAGACTCGTGGAGGACAGCGGGTACCCCTTTCACCACCCGGAGTGGACCCGCGACGTCGATAAGCGGCTCGAGGGCCTCGCGCGCGCCACCGCGGCGCAGCGCGACGCGGAGATGTCCTCGAAAATTGCCATCGTTCGACGCTTTGGAAAACGTCTTCCCGAGCGCGTGCGCGCTATTCGACGAGCGACGGTGCCGGACCGCGACGACGCGCACGTCGTGCTGTCCACCGCGCACAAGAGCAAGGGGCTGGAGTTTGATACCGTTCTGCTGTGGGACGATTTCGTCGACGTCGGCGCCGTCCGCGCGACGACGACGACGACGACGACGACGTCGACGAACGTCGCCGCCGCGACGCGTTTCACGGTGCCGATACACAACGCCCAAGGAGGAAACGAGTTCGGGTTCGACTTTGAGGAGGAGGAGGACGTCGACCCGGACGAGATCAACCTCGTGTACGTCGCCGCCACGCGCGCGAAGAAGAGGCTGTATCTGGTGCGTTCTATCTCACGCTGGTCCCCATACGACCGCGTTCGCGTGGTGAACGCCGTTACTTAAAGGACTTTTCCCGGCGTGTCTCTCCGCCCACACCTCGCTTTCAATACCCGCCCTCGACGCCTTTCAACTCCAACTGACGCCTTTCAACTGACGCCTTTCAACTTCAACTGACGACCGATAGAACCGCGGCGTCGCGGCGCTGCATCTCGGCGAGGGTCGTTGCGGCGGCGGTCCGCGCGCGTCCGCGGCGTTGCGCCCGCGCGGGGTCGTCGTCGACGCGGCGGCGGCGGCGGCAGCGGCGGCGACGTCGTCGTCGTCGTCGCCGCCGTCGGACGCGAGACCGCCGCCTCGCTGCGTCGCGTGCGGTCGAGCGCTTCGCGCCTCAGGCGCGTTCTCCTCGACCTGGTCCCCATACGACCGCGTCGGCGTGGTGAACGCCGATCCTTAGGGACTTTACTTCCCGGCGTACAGTATCTCTCCGCCCACCCCTCGCTGGTTTCAATCCCGACACGCCTCGACGCCTTTCAACACCGCTTCTGACGCCTTTCAACTCCACCCTGACGTTCGCTCGTATGGACCCTCGACCCTCAGAGTCGATGCTCGCGGCGTGCGCGGGCCGGCGTCCGACGATCCTCCGGGTCCCCGACGTCCCCCTCGGCGACGGCCGCGACGTCGCGTTGTACTCGAAGGCGATCGCGCCGACGCCGGCGTCCGGGGAGTGGCGCGCGGTGGCGTGCGCGACGTGCGCGAGCGTCGTCGCCGGCGGCGCGTTTCGGTCCCTGGACCCGGACGCGAAGGACTATTTGGATGAGGTGCGTTCTATACACTGGTCCCCATACGACCGCGTTCGCGTGGTGAACGCCGTTCCTTAAGGACTTTTCCCGGCGTGTCTCTCCGCCCACACCTCGGTTTCAATCCCCGACATCGACGCCTATCAACTTCAACTGACGCCTTTCAACTCCACCCCGACATTCGCTCGTATAGAACGGCCCTGAGGAGGACCATTCGGAAGACTATTTGGAGGAGGGGGAGCGCGAGAGGCTCGCGTGGAACGCGCGGCGGGCGATGTGCGCGTCGGAGCTGTGCTCGATGAGGGATATCGTCGCGCTCGTGGAGGCGGAGACGAGCGCGAGGGCGGCGGCGGCGCGCGAGAGCGCCGACGTCGGCGGCGACGCCGCGGGGTAAAACAAAAATAATGCATTTTGCATCCACGTTCACACACATGAAATAGTCCAGTGCAAATTCCGGACTACACGTACGCAGTACACGCCGGCGAAGAGGCGGCGACGGGCACGAAATAAACACACTCACTCATTTATATCAATACATGGATCGTACTATGATGTGTACGTGTACACAGGGTACAATGCTATTGACCTTGACCGTATTTACAATCCGAGCGGTGGGCGCCCTAAACCCGACCGCGCCAAAACATTGGAGCCGTCGTCACCGCGTCGCGATCGCGTCGCGGCAACAGCAACGCGGTTTCTTCGCCCACGTGGACAGGGAAACCGGTCGGCGTAGGGTATCGCCGAGCGCGTAACGCAGCGCGCGTCGCGACCACTACGGCGACGGCGGCGATGAATGCCGCGGCGCACACCGCGACCGGCGACGCGCGCGCGACGCGAGGAAACGCCGACGAAGACGCGCCGAGCCCAGACGCGCTCGCGGAGGTCAGCGTCGGACATGGAACAGAAGGTGCCATCGACTCTGTCATCTTTGTGCCATAAAACGAACGATACAAATGGTAGCCGGGATAGGGTTCGCAGGGGACGTTCCAACTGGAGAGGTTCTGGTCGAAAGAGCTGGCGTACCTGAACATGGAGGACAAGCTCCGCGCGTCCGTGCATTTGCTCACGTCCCACTCGGAAATATCGCTGTTGAAAGCACTGGCACCACTGAACATCTCATTCATGTTCGTGACCTCGCTCACGTCCCACTTGGAGATGTCACCGTTGAAAGCAAAGGCGTCCTCGAACATCTTCTCCATGTTCGTGACCTCGCTCACGTCCCACTTGGAGATGTCACCGTTGAAAGCAAAGGCGCGCTCGAACATGCCGTTCATGCTCGTGACACTGCTCACGTCCCACTTGGAGATATCGCCGTTGAAAGCGGAGGCGTGGGAGAACATGCCGTTCATGTTCGTGACACTGCTCACGTCCCACCTGGAAATGTCGCCGTTGAAATTAGAGAGAAAGCGGAATGTATCCCTCATGTCAGTAATCTTGCTCACGTCCCAGTCGCTCATATTAAGCCACTTGATCTCACTTGAAGTACAGCTATCCATGCTAGCCATGTTTTTACCACACCTCTTCACTTCGTCTTTGAAAGCTGTATTCGATTTGAACACGCGAACGCCTTCGCAACGGCCCATAGTTGGCTTGAACGACTCCGTGATCGCGTTCCCATTAGTGAACATGTTGTACATACCCCACTTACTGCGCATACTACATGTTTGCCATTTCGAAATGTCTTGGTCGAACGAAGTCGCGCCTGAGAACATCCTCGGCATTTTGGAGACCGCGCGCACGTTCCATTCGGAAATATCGATGTTGAAAGACGTCGCGTCTTTGAACATTTCCTCCATATTCCAAATTGAGGACACGTCCCACTTGGAGATGTCGCAGTTGAAAGCAGAGGCACCACTAAACATGTAATCCACTCTCGTGACCTTGCTCACGTCCCATTTGGAGATGTCGCCATTGAAAGCAGAGGCACCACTGAACATGCGTTCCATTCTCGTGACGCCGCTTACGTCCCAGCCAGAGATGTCGCCGTTGAATGAGGGAGCGCCACTGAACATGCTCTCCATGTTCGTGACCTTGCTCACGTCCCAGCCAGAGATATCGCCGTCGAACGATGTAGCACCATAGAACACGCCGTGCATGTTCCGCACCTTGCTCACGTCCCACTTCGACATATCGCTGTTGAAAGCACGGGCATAGGCGAACATCCAATCCATTATGATAAGCTTGCTCACGTCCCAGTCGGAGATATCGCCATTGAAAGCAGAGGCACCACTGAACATGCGTTCCATTCTCGTGACGCCGCTTACGTCCCAGCCAGAGATGTCGCCGTTGAATGAGGGAGCGCCACTGAACATGCTCTCCATGTTCGTGACCTTGCTCACGTCCCAGCCAGAGATATCGCCGTTGAATGAGGAAGCGTCCTTGAACATGCGTTCCATGTTCGTGACCTTGCTCACGTCCCAGCCAGAGATGTCGCCGTTGAACGAGTTGGTTTCCATGAACATTCTCTCCATGTTCGTGACTTTACTCACGTCCCAGCCAGAGATGTCGCCGTTGAACGAGGAAGCGCCACTGAACATGCTCTCCATGTTCGTGACGTTACTCACGTCCCATGTGTCCATACCCGCGCACCCGTTCACGGGATCCCTCTCGAGGCAATCGTCGACAGCCTCCTTGAGCGAAGCCTTGTCTTCGAATACGAGAACGACACCGGGCGCGAGCGGCGGGGGAAACGGCGGCGCCGGCTGCGGAGGCGGATACACGTGGAGTTCACAGCAATTATCGAAGCATTGATGACATCCATATCCGCTCTTCGGGGCGTAGTTCGCGCCTCCGAAACGGGAGCACGAATAAAACATCATTGTCCTGCCCGGGTTTTTCGCCACGGACCAGCCGCTTAGATCTTGATCGAAGTTATCATTATACCAGAACATGTAACTCATGTCCGTCACTTCGCTCGTGTCCCATCGCGAAATATCTTGATTGAACTCTGAACTGGCGAACATCATTCTCATACTCGCCGCGCGCACAGGCCAGTCGCCGATGGGTTTGTTGAATTGGGATGATGCAAACGTATCTTGGAAGGACGTGACCGCGCTGACGTTCCAACGACCGATGTCGACGTTGAAATCAGAGTATTGGAACATTTCAGACATGTCCGTGACCGCGCCGACGTCCCAGTTTCCGATTTCTCCCCCGTTCCAATCCTTGGCGTATTGAAACATCTGCTTCATATTCGTAACGTTGCTCGTGTCCCAGTTACTGATGTCGACACTGAACTTTTGCGACCTATACCCATATCCAGATCTATAGAATAGCTTTGACATGTCCGTAACCGCGCTCGTATCCCAATCTGACATCCAGCCGTAGCCGAGGTCACATTTACCATCTAAAGGATTCGTTGCTAAGCATTCTTTAAACGCGGTGCGGAAAGTCTGATCCGTCAATGCACTGTACTTCAATACGATTCGCTCCCGGAACGAGGCTGGCCCGGATGAGTCAGCGTTTAATCCACAGGAGTCAATGTTATTCCCACACGCCCTCAAGACGTACTTTTTGTGCCATGCGATGGCGCCTACAAACGTACCCCTCGTGTCGCTCCCATCGCTCCATCCCGTGACGTTTGCTTCAAAACTTTTTGCGTCTTGAAACATGAGGTACATATCAGGAGAGGAACGCACGTTCCACGAAGCGATATCTCCGTTAAACTTATACGCCTTGGCGAACATCTGGTTCATATCCGTCACCTCTGCGACGTTCCAGTTCGTGAGATTGCCGTTGAAATTGTATGCGCGGTAAAACATTCGGAACATCTTCTTCACGCGAGAGACGTCCCAACGTTCGATGTCGCCATTGAATTCATTCGCGTTCGCGAAAGCCTCGGACATGTCCGTCACCTCTGAAGTGTCCCAGTCCGAGATCGCCCCATACCCAGACTCGAAGCAGTTACCATCGATGGGATTAGAGCTCAGACATACGGTGATCGCGTGCACGAAATTACCTTGATGAATTTCTTTGATAACGTCCTTGATTGGGGGAGGGGAAGGGTTAGGCGGAGGCGAAGGCGCGTGCGGAGGTTTCGGAGGATAGTCGCACTTCCATTTGCTCGGAGGCCCGGACGCGCTCCAAGTGATCGGCTTCTCTTGCCCATCGCGCTTGCAGTGCTTCAAAATCTCCGTCGCTTTGCCAAACATGTTCGCACTGGTGGATAAATTAGGAATTTCCCAGTTCGTGATGTCTTGACTGAAAGCCTTCGCCTCGTAAAACATCCCTCGTGAGTTGACCAACTCGGTTAGTTTCCACGCGCTGATGTCTTGGTTGAAGGCGCTCGCGCCCATGAACATCCTGTCCATCGTGGTCACCGCACCGACATTCCATCGACTGATGTCCGCGTTGAATCTAATGGCGTCGAGGAACAACTCAGACATGTCTGTTACCCGCGAAACGTCCCAGTCCGACATGATGCCGATGGATAAAGACTCGCAGTTTCCATCCACAGGGTTGCTTTCGAGACACCGCTCGACCATATCCCTCATGTTCTCATCCGTGACGACGTTGCTCTTTACACTCCAAAGAAACGGAGGTCCGTCGGTTGAGGTTTCGACAGTCGTCACCTCGGATTCTCGAGCGAAAAACTTCAACCACTTAAACGCCCCGTTGAACATCCCAACGCTAGTCGTCAACGACGTCGGTCTCCATCGAATAGGACTATCGTTTGCGAATGAGACCGCGCCTAGGAACATCTCCACCATAGTGGTCACTTTGTTTGGTTCCCAGCGCGATAAATCGCCGTTGAAATTGCTCGCGCTGTCGAACATGTTCGCCATACTCGTCACAGCGCGCACGTCCCAAGTCGACACGTCGATTTGTTTCACATTCGCTTTTCGAAACATTCCCTTCATGTTCGTCGCTCGCGAGACGTCCCAACTCGTCAAGTCTACGTTCGATGACGGCCACTCCGTTCCACAGAGCATTTGTTCGAAGTTTTGAACGCCGTGCACGTTCAAAGTCTCTAGAGATCCCGGCGCGATGTGGGCGTTTTTGAACATCTCAGCCATGCTGACTATGTTACTCGTGTTCCATCCAGTCAAATCAAGCACTGTCCACTTAGAATTATAGAAAACTCCGTCGAGCGACGTCATTGATCGTAGGTCCCAGCCGGACAAGTTTGCGCTACAGGTCCCCGACCACTTCGGGAAATCCCTGAACATGTTGTCCATGTTCCGCAAACTCGTCGTTTTCCAACCTGACAGATCGATCAACGTTCCACAAGCAGACCATTGAAACATGTTCGACATGTCCTCCACTTTGCGCACGTCCCAATCCTTCGCTCCGTGCAAGAATGATGATACCGTTGTAGCTCTATAAAACATACTGTGCATGTTCGTAAGGCTTGAAAGTTCCCACCGTGAGAGGTCCATAGGTGGTGTATTATCCCATAAAAATTCTCTTGGAATACGTTGCCTTTCACCGTGATATCCGTCACCGAAGTGCTCAAACATGCGCTTCATCGTGGTCACCGCGCTCACGTTGAAATTTTCGATGAAATTCCCAAGCAGGGCCCGGTTATAAGCTGGCGCGCCTTCATGCATTTTGAACATATATGACATGTCTGTGACTTTACTCGTGTCCCACGTCGAAGTGTTCGCGAGATATCTGACGTCGTCGAACATATGGCTCATGCTCGTCACTTGACTTACATTCCAACCGCTCAGGTCGCCATAGATCCCTATGAAGCCGTGAAACATATGATTCATGCTCTTTACGTTGCTCACGTCCCAGTTGGATATGTCGATATTCGCGACGTCGTCGAATCGCCCAGTCGCGCTCTGATTGATAGATTGAGTCACACAGATAATCCTGGGTGCTGATGGGTAGCCATGGGGACCCACCTTGGCGGTCACCGAACGGAAGGCATGATCCATGTTCGTGACCTTGGACGTATCCCACGATGAGATCGGTCCGTACTTTCGTTCACAGTCGTGGAGTTTTTTGTCGGCGTACCGATCGTCGTCGCAACACCCTGGTGAGCCCCATCTTGACCCCCAAAATGGTTTCTTCGCACACTTTGGACAGCAGTATGATTTTAGTACCGTGCATTCCTTTAACGCATTCCTAAAGTCGTCGTCGTTGTTTATAGGGACGAACGACGCCTTGGATGCCTCATCCGGTGAAGACGCGGCTGGCGAGCCGCACGCGTAGATTGCTCGTTGTAATGCCTCCGCGTCCCCAACGTTTTTGGTGAAAGCGACGCTCACACAAGCGTTGTCCAAGTCCGTCATGTGAGAGGGCAAACCCAACGCAGCATCGCTGCTCGTAGATGATTGTAGTAGCGCGCGTCGCGCGCCTCCAATCGCTCTAGGCGCGGTGTTCAGAAGCCGCTTGTAGAAAGCGGCGCCGCGAAGGAAATTGTTTCTACCCGCTCGGTTGCCCGCTGCGAGCGCGTTCTTAGCTCTGCGGTATAGGCCTCCGATCGTTCGCCTGATGAAAGCTTCGTGTTTCGCGCTCCAATGTATTTCGACATCCGTCATGTAGTTTGCTGTGATCGAAGCGCCGGCTACGCCGCGTCTCCGTAGCATCCCGTTCATCGCCGCGATTGTTTTCGGGCCCGCGGATACCTGCGAGAATCTCTTCACCCCTTTGGGATGCTTCCCGAGGAATCCGGTGAACTGCATGGAGAACTCGCCAGTCGCCGTCTCGCCGTCGCCATCCGTGGGAACCATCCGCAACGAGCGAGCAACTTGGAGTTTGTGGAACTTGATACCACCATGGAGGCGCGTTTTGATTACGTTTTCAATCGCCTTCAACTGCGCGTCCATCCTCGATTTTTTCACCGCGATGGAATACGTCGTGATAACCTTCGTGTCGTTCGAGTGCGTTGGCAACGGCGAGAACACCGGCAGCGCTGAAGCGGGTGCCACCGCCGCGATAGGCGCAGGTGCTTCCGAGACGCGAACTTTTTCAGTGACGGGCACGTTGACGGGTGTTCTCGAAACGTCCTCGGGGCTGCCCGAGTGCTTCTCCACCGCCGACGAGAACGTATCGAAAACGGTATCGTTGTTGACACTAAACGGCGTGCTTCGCGAGTCAAGCATCGCAAAATCCTCCGCATTTGGAGTCGTATGCTCCATGATGCTTACATCAGAGCTGCTAGGCTCGGTATCGCTCGAACCAAGGAGTGATCTCGAGCGCGTGCGGCCGCTTCGAGCGCGCGCGTTGAGAATGATTGAACTCTGGCGACTCGCAGTAGTTTCGCCCAAGTTGCTCGAAACGTTCGCGAGGAGTCGCGTCAACGCGTCGTAGTCTTCCTCCTTTTCATATATGATCTTCTTCCGCGCGTGAAGCCGAGAGATATCGCCCTCGTCTTCCTCGTCGCTACGAAGATTTAAATCGGCATTATCAATCGACGCCTTGACCGCGGGGACATAGGCGATGAGTTTTTTTTGGATAGGGCTCAAATTCACCACCTTAGTCAATTCAGCACTTGCGGCGTAGAACTCTTTGAACGAAGTGGTCTTAAATGTACTGCATCGGCAGTACGCGTGCTCCGTCGAGGGAGATTGTGACTTCTCGCAAGATTCCTCTGGCAAGAACGTTTCGCAAACAATGTCATCAACAACGGGATAGCCTCCGACTGCTGGGCTCAATCGGGTCGAGGTGAGGTTAACGGCGAACATACTCCATCCGTGAAGCGTTTCTAACATTTCCAACCCTGATGTAATCGCGATAGTGTCATGCAGTCGGAATTTCTTCAACTCGCGTATATATTCGCAACTCTCATGTGAACACTTCTTGCGGATGCCAATAGCATTTATCTTCGCTTCATCGTGTTCAACTCTCCAGGAGTCGACCGTGATCGCGGGGAAGCTGGATCCCTCGACGAAGCCGACGTGACCAAGATACCCAAGCGGCATTTGCGGCCAGACCGTATCGGTGATATACTTGATAATATCAAGAAAAAAGGAAACGGATCCAGGTGCGGTTTCGGGGTTTTTTAATTGCGCGACGGCAAGAGGGTGAAAATGAATCTTGAACAACCGCGCGAAGGCATCCTTCTTCGATGCAGTGCCTTCATCGATGTCGTCGAAACGTGTCCGGTTGGACTCCGTATAAAACGGAGCTACCGTGTCTTCTTCAGCGACAAGCCTATGTTCGCATTCACCCCACGCGAGTCGTACAAAGTCTTCCTCGATAAATTTGACGTCGTCGATAGTAAACACGTGCCGCTTGCAATTTCGATTGACCCCGTTTATTATCTCCTCCCGCGCTTTCATGTCGCATTGCGGTCGGGTAACGATAATAGCTTCCTCCATAAGATACTTATGTACAGTGGGGTCGGTCTCACAATCAAACGCCATCGCCATGGCTTCGATGAGCGCGCCAAATGTGCGTGTGTAATATTTCGCGACAGGTCTAAAAACCTCGTACGCGTCGCGGATTATTCCAACATTTGTGAGCGAACCAAGTGTGATGTGGGAAATCAGGAGATCCCAAGCTTCGATGTTGTGTGGATTATTTCTGAGCGCAGAAATCAATAGCCTCGAGACGTTTTCGATGACGTGGCTTCCTTCTTCTTGGTACACGTTATGAAACAACAGCATCGCGAGACGCGTGTCGATGTTCGAATCGAGGCCGTGATTTATGCCAATCGCCGTGGAGCGGCCGTGGTCGACGCTCACTGCTCGGTTTTTTTTGATTCCTGGAACATCGTCCGTATGAAGCACGCTTTGCATGTCACGGTCAAACGTCAAATTCGTATCCCAAAGCTCGCTATATGCGCGTACGTAACCGTACTCGGTCATCGAGAATTCTAATGTACCCGCCGTGGAAATGACACCTGGAACCCCGCGGCAAGCTTGATGACCCCATCGAACGTATGGGAAACGAGCCGGCGTGGTACCATCTTGTACAGCGCGTGGCAGCGCGTTAGGGTGCCAATTCGACGTTTTACAAAGAGTCTCCACGCGCTCCAGCGTAGATCGACTGATTTCTTTGTACCATTTCGTGTCGAGCGTCGCTAAAGTCGACTCCTCTTCAACGGCGAATGCGCGGTCCGCCTCCGCAGAGGTGGAATATCTCCCACGGACGTAGTCGCACTCCGCTTTTGGAACATGTGCGGTGCCAAGCATGGTCAAAATCGGCCACGGGAACGACCATATCGATGACATCGTCGACGCGGTCGCATTATTCTTCAGCAGGTAATGAAGCGCCCCGAGCGGGCTCGGGTTTGGGTCACGGTACAAAGGCATCTTCGCCTTGTCGTGCGCGCCAGTCTCGCGGCTTATCTGGCACACGTCGAGCAACTTAGCATCCCTAAGATGCGTCACGAACGTAGATGTGCTGTTTGTGATAGACGGGTAGTCGCGGTATTTAAACGCCATCGCGAGGATGACGTCGGCGAGATTTTCCCCGTGAAACTCCGGCTCGAGAAAGTTCCGCAAGTATCGGATGTGCTTCAGAACGTTGAGATGCGTCGGGAACGCGAGACTGTACAGAGATTTGCGCAGGGATACTCCCCCGTGCGTGTTCGCGGTATTTATCCAATCCCATATCCCATCGTCGGATGGAATCACACTCCGTCTCCGAGCTAGACGTTCGTTGGAGTCGACGACTTTAGCTGCAAGATCTGAACTCCAAGCGTTCGTTGAATTCACCACTCTCACGAGCTCGTCTTGCGGGAAAGACGTGATGAACCCCCTACGCATGAACACGTGTTTACTTTCGCTCCGTGATATCGTCGTGACCTCGAACTGCCTGCGGTGAATGAATCCGCACGCGTTCGCCATGTTTTTACTGTAGTCAAACACGAATCCAGGGCACGTCGGCGTCGCTCTGCACATCGAAGCGCAAATCGCCGCGCGCTTCGACGGCGAGTCGTTCCCGCGTACATCTTCGCTCGATCCCAAAGCAGCCTCGAGAGCCGAAAACCCAGCTTGAATTTTGGTCCATTTTTCATCCTGATCGACCCACCACCGCCGGATCGGTCCGGTGATTTTCATCTCCATGTGCGGCATGATGACGAAGTGATTTTTGTCTGCGTCGAAATTTTCTCGCCAAAACCCAGACGTCCAGTTCGTCGGTATCGAATTGAAGGATTCAGACGAAGACGAAGCCACGTGGCATGCACTCGTGCTCTCCGGTCGCGTAGATTCATCACACGTCGGTTTACACGACGCGCGCATCAGATCCGTCGCACACGTCACCTCGCGCGAACGCAAACCTCCGGCAACGCATTCGCCCCACTCTCCGAGCTGCCACTCGTTTGATTCACACGCGGGAATTTCGAGATCGCACGCGCCTGAAGGCCCAGTCATCCATCCCTCAAAGCAAGTACACTTTTCGCTCGATTTCCAAGGCGAATCCGAAGAGAAGCTTCTCTCGCATGTCCCGTGTCCGCACGACCCGACGTCTTCGGGTAAGCCGCAGTTGGAAGAAACGCACGGCTCTTTCGTGTTGCACTGTTGAATCGCCATTGGCTTCTGCGCGGGGCAAAGGTCAGACGGGACCCTACGTCCATCGATCGCGTTCGCGCACGCGAGATTCCGTTCTCGGTAAGGAAGTGCGCTGGATCCAGGGTCTTGGCAATCCTCGCTACACTCCCCGAACGATAACGGAACCCATTGGGGATACTCGAGCCGGGGCGCTTCGTAGCACTCGCTCTCGCCGGGACCGGCGCGCTCGAAATCGCTAATCCAAGGCTTGGGGACAAAACAACACCCGAATCCCTCGCACGTCTGCTGACGTATCAAAAATTGACTCGAGCGGCGGCGGTCGTCGGCTTCGTACATCGCGCACGATCGGCGTTTCGTGTCTTGTCGGCATTGTAACTCGCAATGAAACTTGTTGCAATACTCCATCTCTGGGGGCTTGGGCAAATGCGCGCACTCGGAGTCCGGGATTGTGACGTTGACAACGGAGCCAATCATTACGCACGAGATCTTGCGATGCATCACTCCCAACCCACACGGCTTTGAGCACGAGCTAAACGGAGTTCCAACCCATCGTTTGAATTTCAGCCTTTCGAACGTACTTCCCTTTACGGATGAAACTTTGAAAGTGATAAGATCTTTGATCGTAACCGGGTGCTCGAACTCGACGGGCGTGTACGTCACGGGGGCGTTCGTCGTCGTCACTGGGGACGGAAGCGCTTGATTCAATATCCGGCCGTAAGGCGTTGTCGATTCCGTACACGTCCCTGCGTACAAAAGACATTTTCCAGACATTTTTGACGTCGCGTTTCCTTCGATGAACTCGGACGCTCGGCATGTCGATTCAGACTCGCAAAGTTTGAGGCATTTCGCAACGTCATCCGTGTCAATCGTGTTCGTCAGGTTGGAGCAGATTTGAGCTGTACACGCGCGTTGAAAGTCCCCAGAGGTAACCGCGAACGGTTCCGTGGAAGTCACGGGGGCGCACATCGGCATGATTTCTGATGGATGTTCATCCGGTGAGCCAAGCCTCTTCGACGTCCCGCTCCGCGCGCTCCAAAAGAAACCAACCGCGACTTCGCCGGGCCCGCAACCGACGTAATCTGCGTCGATTCCGACTCCGCGCGGCCGCCGTCTGCACTTGAGATCGGGGTCCTGTACGAAAGGGCAAGGTTGCCAATCAACCCCAGTGCATCGGCCGGACTTGGTAGAGCCACCACTCGGATTGTACACGATGCAACTGTCCTCGAGGTAGGTCACAAAGTTGTACGAATCCAGAGACTGAATAGTTGATTCCTCGACGCGACCGACGGTCCAACCCGCGGGGGTGCCACAACGAGGCATCACTCCCTCGGACGTTTTGTCCTTAATCGCGGCTATTCCCGTCAGGACCATTCCAGGTGGACAAGTGACTTCGATCATGGATTCGTACCCATTCGTATATTCAGTACGTGTGTCTCCATAATTATAATTAGCAATACTGTGACTCGCGTCCATCGCGCTGTTGAATCCTTTCCACGGGTGGAATTCGCCGTACACTTCGGATGAAATGCACATGCTCTTATTTACGTGAACCTTACAGTCGTAGCTCGGACCTCGAATGCCGTTTTCGCACGCGATGCTGTCGATCGGGGCGTGGAGGTCGTCTGTGAGCATCACGACCTCACCGCCTCGAAATTCCGCGTTGTGCATAGTGTTCCTGCGGCCGAAAGGGCGACTCCACTGCGAGTTTGGACAGTCACAGTAGCCCCAAAGTGTACGCGCCTTGTCTGTGTAGCACATCGACCTCGTTTCGCCGTCAGGGACGTGGCATTGGAAGTATATGAGGTCTGGGTCTCGTGGATCGGGAGAAAACATCTTGTAACACGGCGCACCGTGTGCGTTTCCTCCACACGTTCCGACATCTGAAGGCCAGTACAATCCTCCATCGGTGGTTTGGTTTACAACATCCAGCGGCGGCGCGACGGATACTTCGCACTCCTTCTTAGCGAGGTTGGTTTCGTACGCGATCCTGGCGCGTGGAAAATCTTTTTGTCCCCGACGATTGCGATTGCGGGCTGTTATGTACGTTTCCGTCAGCGCCATGCGATCATCAATTTCTTTTGGCTCAACCAACGACGGGAAGAAGACGCGGCCGTTGCCGCTGTGTACGTTGAAGTGTTTATCCGTAACGTAATCCAACGACGGCATCAAATAAGGGGAGTAGAGATTTTCATAATATACCAATCCGTGAATTCGGTGTGAGTCCAACTTCTTACTCGGCAGCGGAGGATTGCCAAACACGTTCATGGACAGAAAAAAGTTCCGAAGCCGTTCGATGCTCGTGCCTCTCAACTTGAATTTCGGCGCGCGAAGCCCGACGACGCCTTCGGGAGCTACTTGAGAAAACCCTCCCGGGGTTGTGAATTCGATCTCGCGACCGGGCTTTCTCTGCACCGGGAACCAGCTCCACGTCTCTCGTTTTGGTTTCGTACTGAAATAAAACTGGTGTCCGCTCGAAGGGATCACGTGCAGCATCACGCCGTCGCGATACATCCGGCATTGTCTCTGGATCAAATCGTCATCGTCGAGTTCTTTGATCCCAGAGCCGTCCACGCCGGTCGGGACGAGGTCAAAGCCGACGCATAGAGGATTGCCGTTGCATCTCTGCGCGCAAAATTCTTTGAACAAGGAAATTTGCTCCGAGTACGTAAACCGCGTCATCAGCATCTCAGGGTAATATTCGGTCATGTCGACGACGTTGTAAACCTCGAATAAATCTCCCCCGAAACCGGCGACGTAGCCATCGCTCTTCGGTATGTTATCCGGTTCTTCCGCTGTGGTGTAATACGTGTACACGTCGAACCGAGTCTCGCGCTTCGGGCACTTCATATCTCGCCCGCACGTCACCATGTCGTTATCTTTAAACCCGCGGAAAGTATAAATGTGTGGAACGTCAAGCTTGACTACACCGAGATCGTGCCAGTTTTGAGGAGCTTCACAATCCGTGCTGTTATCGCACATGCACATGTGCGCCTTTCTCGTTTCGAACGTGGGATCAAAATTGGATTGTGTTTTGTCCTCGGCGACCAGCGCGTTGTTCCATTCCATAAACGGCCGAGTAGACTCAGTCGCTCTCGGGAGCTCAGGATGCAACTCTCCATCACACACCTTGTTATTAGCATAAAGCGTAGCCTTGTGGTTCTTCAGTCCACTGAATGCCTCCCCGACAGGCTGACCGGGAAGACGCACGACGTGTTCGCTTCGCCTCTTCAACTCGGTCTCCGCCAAGGTGACTGCGGTGTCATCCCACGCACCCATGCAACCGAACTTATCACCGTCGATAATCTTAACCTTCGCGGTGTTTGGTATCGTATATACTCCGCTTTCCACGAAAACAAAATTCGTCGGGGACCCCCTTAAGACTTGTCTCGGTCCGAAGCGAATCTGTTGCGCGTCATACGTCGGGATGCACACGTTTGCTTTGTCATGGAATCCATACTTGGCCCCGACGCGTCGCGCGCACTGCGTGCCGTATTCACATTCGCCATCACTTTTGCAGTGACCTTCGTAGACTTTACACTGCTGATTTCGGCAGTAATGATAGTCACCGAGCGTGATGTTCATCCTTTTTCTAGAGGCAGCGGCGATCGCGGACTTAAAACCGGCATTTTTGAAATCCGAGCAACACGCGAAAAGATGGACCTCGGAGGTTGAAGCACACTGTTTCCCAAGTCCACCACCGCGCGTAGCGACGAAGCGCCCAGTAGCGTTCCCGCCGCCGACGCCGCAGGGAGTGGACGTCCAATACGCGTTATCTTCTCGTATGTCTCGAGTGCATTTGAACGGGTCGTAATTCCAAGGGTCACGCGGTGCAAATACGTTGGCATCTTCCCAAGTGATCTTTCCGGAGCCACCTTCTCTGCTCAAACCCGCGCCGCGTAAGATTTCATCTGCTTCGCACAGACGCGTGCCAAATCGTTCGCACCGCGCGCTCGCCTGCTCGTAAGTTTCAAGATTCACGCGGGTTTCTCGTTTTCTTGGACCACCGTGCCCGTCGCAAGATCCCACAGTTTCTCGCCGTTCCTTGGAAGTCATGTGTTGAATCGCACCCGGACGAGTCGTCGCCATGTTTCCAGGCGCGGAGCACGTTTCGTCGTTCGACGAGGACGAATCGTACCAACTCAGTAGTGGGTCCTCGCAGTACTTCGTGATGTTGCACACGTCGTAGCACGGGCGTTCAATAGAGTGTATGTTGTATGGGCCGGGACCCTTCCGTATTTCCATCCCGGGGTCATACGTAATCGGGTAGTCCGGGTCACCGTCGTCGAGTGGCATATACGGCTTTCCGTTGTGGTACGAGTTAATCTTGTCCCACGGAACTTCGTACCCGTCCGGTCTGAAAATGTCATCACCGGGAAGGACGTAACCTTTTATTTCCTTGTGCTGCTGCCACGGGCATTCAGGATCAAGTTGTTGTCCTTTGGGTACGACTCTGCACTCGCCCCATTGCGGTGGGGGGTCCGCTAGCACGTGGGTGACGGCGTTCGTGAAGCCCCTCACCCTCCTCGTGCCCAAATGACGCGTGTACGCCGTCCAACCAATCCTGTTACCTCCGGGGGAAGCGCCGAGGGACGATGTTGAATTCAAAATGTGATACCTTTTAAGCGGATCAGCATCCCAAAATTTGGCAATCGAGGGAGCATCCGCTTTGATAAGTTCGCAGATGCTCTCTGCTTTATTGAAGTTCGCGGCCGTGCATCCGTCGGCGGCATCGCACTCTTCCCTGCACTCTTTCGACGTAAACATCTTGATCGTTTGTAAAACCGCCGGCGGCATACGTGGTGGGTCAGCTGCGAGATCTCCCTTACCTACGTCGCCCTCGCCAAAGTACACGTCGAACGCAGTATCGTACCGGTCCGGCGCGAGAATGCTTTTGAACCTCGAACATTGACCCGCGCCCGGTTTCGAGTACCCGAGGTCGTACGCGCAAGGGCCGAGCTCTGTGTCACCTCGGCAGCAAGATCTTCCACACATCGTGACCTCGTCCGTGACTGTTGATACTTTTTGGCCATCCATGAGTGGACCGGGTTCGTGCCATCCGTTCCAGAAAAGCTTCGTCGGTTTTCCGCCGTTGGAGGTAAACGGCTTCGGAACCCTCACGGTTCCGGACCCGATCGCGTCCCACTCCCAGTCTTTTTTACAGCCAGACGCTTCGCTCTCGAGCTTGTGGACGTAGCACTCGGAAGTGCCCAAGACGGTTTCAGAGTAATCAAAGCAGCACCCGTACTCATGGCACACCTCTGCGCGAACGGCGACGTTCATAAACCTAGACCGAGGGTCTTGTACGAAAGGCGCGCAACGCTTGCGATCTTCCACGCCAATCGCCGCGCACTTCTCGTCGCACGAGTGCGTGTTGCACTCCTGCGAGGTTTCGGGCTCGACGCCGCAGAGCTGGTTCGGAAGAACAGCCCCTGACGTCGTGTTCACGCAGTTCGCTGTTCGCGTCTTCATCCCGCGTTTGCACGATCGCGAGCAGTTACCCCACTCGCTGATCTCCCACTTGAAACCCATCGGATCTTGGCCGTGGCAGTCGACGTACCCCCATAATCCGGGTTTCGAGGTGTAGCACCACGGGCGGGACGATCCTTCTAGCGTCGGTCCGAAATACTCGACGTTGTTTTGTCTGTGCTTCGCGCTGTAATCCGTGGTGAAGGGAAACGTACAAGACGCGCCGTCCGCGTTGCCTTCACACGTTTTAATCGCACGCGAGTCGAGAACGAGGGATGGATAAGTAGACATTCTGCTCACAGAGTCCGGGACGCTCGAGAGCAGCATCGCGGACGCGTTCGTGTGAAACGGCCTGACGCCCGTCAGATTTTTTTCAGAGTGAAACTCGTTCAAAATCTTCGTGCAGTTGAACGCGTCGAAGTCCGAACACGTATAGAATCCTTGGCACTGCGAATCCGCCGCGCACAGCGCGCGCAGTTCTCGTCGCGAGCTCGCGGTGACCCCACGCCAGGCGTGGATATCTGGAGAGCGCGCGGTCATTCCTTCGATCGTTTTCCAAACCGCCGGGTTCGTCAACGCTTTCTTGCGGTAAAAATCGCTCTCGGCGGCTTGCATCAAACCGTACCCTCGTCCCACGAGCGTGCAGTGATCTGATAAAATTTCCTTCACGAACCCGGCGCAGCCGTGTTTCATGTCGTCACACCGTTTGATGCATTTCGTCACGCCTTCGTATCGAGCCCCGAGTGCGCCCCCGACTGCGATGCGCGACCCGTGCCACCAGTACCCGTTCAGGTCGGAAAACAGCCCGCCGAGTTCGGAAACGCGGGTAGAATTCGAAGCGTATTCGGATTCGTCGTCGCTTCGAGAGCGAAAGTCGTGATCGCCCACTCGTTCGCGCGTTTTAAGCGACACGAGTCGCGGGTGGTGACCGGCGCTGGACAGCCTCCCGGTGGACGGAGCCGCGGAGACGGAGCACGCCCCTCCCAGGATCACGAGTACGAGGAGGGAGAGGCTCGAAACGTGCGGGGTGATGAGGCCCCATGCGGGGCGGCGATTCGAGCGATCATCACGCCAGATCTGCGGACCGCGAGTCGAGTCCATAGGCGGGGAAATGGTAGATTCAAAATGCCCACGAACACGGCGGGGTGTCGTTTGTCGTCCGCGTGGCGGAGCCGAGGTCGAGACCGAACGTGGCGAGAAACGCGCGTGGGATGCACCGCGCGAGCGGGAATGTAACACTAAACATGTGAAAGGTCGCGCTTCTACAGTACTCGTATCTGCAGAATCTGCTTTTAGGTGCTTTCGCTTGTTCGAAAAATATCTACAACGTTGTAGACTAACTAGACTAACTACACGTACCGTACACGTACGTGCACACGTACTTTCGTACTGAAAGTACTTTCGAAAATAGAATACTTTCGTATCATACGAAAGTACGAAAGTACTTTCGTACGTACTACGTCGTTTTCGTACGCTCTTACTGTTTGCATGTGCGACACGGTACTCGCCTCACACCGCGCGGTCGGAGAAAAAAATTTCGAGTCGACCGCGACCGCCAGTATTTAGCGGCCTACCCATCCCTGGCTCCGGTCTCTTTGCGTGGTGCTCCGCACGATTCACCTCAGGTGTTGTCAAGATGGTGCGTCTTCTCATCACGCTTCCACGCGTTTCCGTCGTTCTCCCTCGCGGTCGCGGCGGTACTTCCGTACTTCCTTCATATACTTCCGGAAATAGATACCCTTCGTAGTACACGTGTACAGTACGTTTTTCTTCATCCTGACTGGAACGCAGGCGTGATGACGTCACCCCCGCGACGAGCGGCCCTCGCGTCGCGAGGATAACGAAAAGCGCGCGACGACGGACGCGCGCCGACGCACATCGACGTCGCCGCGCTCGTCACCTCGCCAGCTCCCGCGCGCGTCGTCGCCCCGCCCTCACCGGCCGTCACCCGCGTCGCGATGGCGATGGCGGCAGCGTCCATCGCGGTCGCCGCGCCTCTGCGCGCCTCCGCGTCCGCGTCGCCGCGCGCCTCGCGATCTCGCGCGGCGGCTGCGCGTCCGCGCGTCGCCGCGCCGCGCGCGTCGCCGCTCGCGCCCCGGACGCGAAAGGGCGCCGCCGTCCGCGCGGCCGCGGCCGCCGCGGACTCGTCCGACGCCACCGCGAAGAAGAAGAAGAAAGACCCCGCCGCCGCCGGGAAGAAGACGGGCGCGTCCGCGACGTCCGCGGAGAACGCCGACGCGTCCGCCGGATCGTCGTCGTCGTCGTCGTCGCCGTCGAAGAATGAAAAGGCGAAGGAAGCGCTCGCGGCCGCGCTCCGATCCGGCGACGCCGTCGTCGGCCGCGTCGAGGTCGCGAACCGCGGCGGCCTCATCCTCCGCATATTCAACGGCCGCTACCGCGCGTTCCTCCCGCTGTCGCAGATGGCGTCGTCGCGCACCGCGGCCATCAAGGGGGGGAAATCGAAAGCCGCGGCGCAGCTGAAACGCGTCACCGCGCCGCTGGCGTCCTTCGACGACGGCGCGTTCTATCTCACACTGGTCCCCATACGACCCCGTTCGCGTGGTGAACGCCGATCCTTAAGGACTTTTCCCGGCGTCTCTCTCCGCCCACCCCTCGCTTTCAATCCCCGCCCTCGGCGCCTTTCAACTCCGTCTGACGCCTTTGAACTCCACCTCGACGTTCGCTCGTACGGACCCTCGACCCTCAGACGACGACGGCGGCGACTTCGCGCCGCCGACGCCGCCGCCGTCGCCGCCGAAACCGAGCGCGAAGGACGCGACCGTCGCCGCGCTGGAGCAGCTCGTAGGGACGAACATCTCCGTGCGGGTCACCGACGTCAACGATAAGGCGCGTCGCGTGGCTGTGTTGTGTTTTTCTATACTTCGCCCGCCCCCCTGCGATTCGTCAACCGGACGTTCGATCGCGCGAGTCTCCTTTCGACTGACCGATGAACGACGACCGATATTCCGACCGACCTTTCATCATTCGCAGAAAATCGTCGTCAGCGAGCGCGCGCTCGTCCAGGACGTGGGAGCCAAGGCGCTGAAGCCCGGGGACGTCGCGCGCGGCGCAGTGATGTCCATGTCCGATTTCGGCGCCTTCGTGGAGATTCTTCCCGACGACGCGAGGTGCGTTCTATCTCACACTGGTCCCCATACGACCGCGTCGGCGTGGTGAACGCCGTTCCTTAAGGACTTTTCCCGGCGTGTCTCCCCGCCCACACCTCGCTTTCAATCTCCGCCCGCGTTGCCTTTCAACTCTAACTGACGCCTTTCAACTCCACCCCGACATGCGCTCGATTCTTCCCGACGACGCTAGAGCGCCGCGGTGCGAGGGTTTGATTCACATCTCGGAGCTGTCGTGGAATCGCGTCTCGCACCCGCGGGACGTCGTGAAGGTCGGCGACGTCGTATCCGTGAAGGTGCTGGAGACGATCGCCGCGAGCGGAAACGGCGGAGACGGCGGCGGAAACGGCGGGGGGGGGGGAAACAAAGAGCGAGGTGAGACTGCTTCCCATACGACCCCGTTCGCGTGTTGATCGTCGTTCCTTAAGGACTTTTCACGTCGTCACTCTTCACCCGCGCTTCCCTTTCAACGTTTGACCGGTAAGACGTCGACTGACCGATCGCTTCACCCACCCAGGTCCGCGGGGAAACGCGAGCTCGACAAACGCGCGAGTGACGTTTTCGCTTAAGCAGCTCACCGCGGATCCGCTGCTGGAGACTCTGGACACGATCATGCCGGTGGCGATGCCCGAGCCGAGCGTGGACGACGACGAGCTCGCGGACGCGCCGTTGCCGGGTTTGAACGACATATGCGCCAACTTGCTCGCGGAGGATGGCATCGACGCCGTCATCCCGGGCCGCCAGGCGCGTTCTATGATAGTACCGCACCGGTCCCCGCACGATTCCGTTCGCGTGGTGAACGCCGATCCTTGAGGACTTTCTTTATCCCCCGGCAGGCGGTCGTCACTCTCCGCTCACTACCCCTCGCTGGTTTCAATCCCGACCGACGCGCCTCGACGCCTTTCAACTCCGCTTCTGACGCCTTTCGACGCCGCCCCGACGTCGCTTTGAACGACGGAACGACCCTCGACCCTCAGGCGATCGAGCAGAGAGTCGTCTCGCAGGACCTCGAGCTGTGGCTCACCAACGCCAACGTGGAGGACGGGTATAATCTCCTCGCGCGCGCGGGACGGCAGGTGCAGGAGATCCACGTCGTGACGGAGCTGACGAGGGACGCGATCAAGGTGGCCATCAAGCGCGCGACGTCCGCGTTGAAATGAAATGCCGACGCGAAAGCGAAATCGAAACGGGACTTCTGGAAGGAGAGGAGAGGATAGGAGAGGAGGGGGGAGGTTGATTACACTCGTGTACCCTCGACTCGATGCAAATCAATAAAACTACTTTACACCTACGTATCCTATGCGAAGGGAAGCGCAAAGAAAGCCCTTCGACGACGCCGCGCCGCTAGCTAACACCCCACCGCAGCCGCGTAAAAATCGCGCGCCAGCCGTCCGTTCTTTCCCGCGGCGCGGAGAGGAGGGCGGGCTTCGTCTGAGAAGGCGGGCTCGCGGGTACGCGTCGTAACGTAACGCACGAGGATAATGCGTTAATTAATTTAGTAGTCAGGGTCTCCTCCCCGCGTCTACTGTAGATCTATCTCGCGACATCAGCGCGTTCGCGCGCCGCCGAATGCGCGCGCGTCAAGCGCGCGAACGCCGCGCTCTTGTCGCGCCCCGAGCCCCACCCTGACGTCCCCCCGCCGAACCCTAACCCTAATCCTAACCCTAATCCTAACCCTAACCCTACGCCGCGCGGCGTCGTGAGCCACAGCAGCGTCAGCGCGAGGACGACGCGCGTCGGCAGCAGGAGAGACGCGACGGCGACGGCGACGGCGACGACGACGAGCGCGCGCGTCGCCGCGGGGTCGTGCCTGGCGGGACGGTAGTGCGAAAAAAGTGCGTTCATCGGTCAGTTGAAAGGGACCGTTTCGCGATCAAACGTCGACCCCGAGCGGCAGGGCGGGTGAAAAACGCGAGAATAATAATGCGAGAAATAATGCGCGCACCACGCCAACGCCGCGTTCGCTCGCTCCGCGACGCGCGCGACGCGCTCAAGGAACGCGCGCGCGGCGGACGCGGAGACGCGCTCGCGCGCGGCCGCGGCGGCGGCGCGCGCGTCGGCGTCGGCGTCCGCGCCGCCGGTTCGATCCCCGCCGTTTCCGCCGACGCGCGGCGACGACGCGGCGACGCCGCCGAGGATCGCGAAAGCCGTCGGGACGACGACGCGAGGGTACAGCGCCGGGAGCACCAGCGCGACGCGCGCGAGCGTCGCCTCGAGCGCGGTGACGCCGCGCGGGTCGTCGTCGAGCGCGAGGGCGCGCCGCGCGCGCGCCGCGAGCGCGCGGAACGGCGCGAGCGCGAGGACGACGCGCGCGGCCGCGTCGTGGTCGCGCGCGAGAGCGAGACTAAGGGCCATTCCATACAAAAATAGTTCACCGGTCAGTTGAAAGGGGATGCGATCAAATGTTGAAACCGGGCGATGGGTGAAAACTTTTTGTATAGAACGCACCTGAAGATGGCGCGCTCCGCGCGCGTCGTGGCGACGACGCCCGTCGCGATCGTCTCGCCGCGCGTCGGTCGCGCGACCGCGAACATCGGAGCGCGCGCGCGCGGGCGGGCGGGCCCCGGAGAAGAAGAGAGGAACGCGCGAACGGAACGGGGGACGGGGGGGGCGCGTCCGCGTCGTGCGCGCGTTGCAAATGAGAATTGAGCCGAGTCAGTGTCAGTTATCAGCTCAGGTGCGTTCTATACAAACGTTTTTTCACCCATCGCTCGGTTTCAACATTTGATCGCGTCTCCTTTCAACTGACCGATGAACTATTTTTGTATGGAATGGCCTTCAGTGTTGAGAGACTGGACGCGGCGGGATAAACGTCGTACTGTACGATTCGATTCGCGCGTCAGTCGGTTCATCAAAGTCCTCGTCGTCGCTCACGCTAAGAACGACTCGAGGTACTGCACCTCCTTCGCGCTCCCGACGTAGAACGGCACGCGCTGGTGCACCTCGCTCGGCTCCACGTCCATGACCCTCCCGGTTCCGGTGCTCCCCATGCCGCCCGCCTGCTCCGCGATGAAACTCATCGGCGCGCACTCAGGGCCGTTCCATACGAAGCGACGTCGGGGTGGAGTCGAAAGGCGTCAGGATGAGTTGAAAGGTATCGTAGGCGGGGATTGAAAGCGAGGGACCCTGGGCGGAGAGTCACGCCGGCAAAAGTCCTTAAGGATCGGCGTTCACCACGCCGACGGGGTCGTATGGGGACCAGTGTGATATAGAACGCACCTCGTACAGCAGTCGCAGCTTCCCGTTTGGATTCTTCGCGTCTCCTGGGTACCCGTAGATGCCGCCGTACAGCAGCGTCCTGTGAAAATCGCCCACGAGCGACCCGATGTATCGCGCGCTGTACGGCTTGCCGTTCTGATCGATCCCGCCCGCGCGGAGATCGTCCGCGTACCGCTTCAACCCCTCGCTCCAGTTCTGAGTTGAAAGGCGTCGGTCGGAGTTGAAAGGCGTCAGGGGTGGAGTTGAAAGGCAGGCGTCGTTAGGGATCGGCGCGCGCCGCGCGAACGCGGTCGCGTGGGAACCAGTGCGAGACAGAACGCGGTCGCGCGGGCGCCGGCGCATGCGTAGTCTGGTCTACCGAGAGACGCCGGGAGATAAAGTCCTTAAGGAACGGCGTTCACCACGCCACCGCGGTCGTATGGGGACCAGTGTGAGATAGAACGCGCCTTCGCGTTGCCTTCGTTGAAGGAATAGATGCGTCCGCGCTCGGGGATCCGCACTCTCTCGTGCGACATCACGAATTCGCCGATTGACGCGTCCAGCGTGAACATGTACACGCCGTCGCCGACGGTGAGCACGAGCATCGTGGACGAGGAGTACATGCAGTAGCCCGCGGCTTGGAGGTTGTTGCCGCTCTGAGGGTCGAGGGTTGAAAGGCGTCAGAAGCGGAGTTGAAAGGCAACGCGGGCGGGTATTGAAAGCGAGGTGTGGGCGGAGAGAGACGCCGGGAAAAGTCCTTAAGGAACGGCGTTCACCGCGCGGACGCGGTCGTATGGGGACCGGTGTGAATGAAGATGAAGAGGACGCGCCTGGCACACGTTGGCGATGCACTTTTCCTCCACAGCCGCGTCGTCCTCGGCGTCGAAATCCGGGACGCACTGCTCGTCGCTGTCGTACACGCCGAAGATGGATCCGGTGCTGACGGCGGCGTCTGATGAGATCGTGAACGCGTGGACAGGATCGGTCAGCGAGTGATCAGATTCGATGACGTGGCAGATAGATGACGGATCGCGCGGCGGATTCGATTCGATTCGATTCGATTCGCGCGGCGGCGGATTTGTATGGGACGCAGTCAGGCATACGAACGCCGCGCCGCGCGAGTGAGCGAAAGCGCGCGCACCCAAGTTCGAGGACCCGTCCAGAGGGTCGAACACGACGACGTAGTTCCCCGCGTACGTCTCCTCGACCGCGACGGGGACGTCCTCCTCCTCGGACGCGATCACGCCGGTGCGGCCGGACGTTCTGAGGGCCGTTCCATACGAGCGAACGTCGGGGTGGAGTTGAAAGGCGTCAGTTGGAGTTGAAAGGCGTCGAAGGAGGGGATTGAAAGCGAGGGGTGGGCGCAGAGAAACGCCGGGCAAAGTCCTTAAGGATCGGCGTTCACCACGCGAACGGGGTCGTATGGGGACCAGTGTATAGAACGCACCTGAGGACGTCGCAAAAAATCTCGTTCGCGACCACGTCGAGCTTTTTCTGCGTCGGTTTTGTGTGTTCACAGTAAGTTGGTTTACGCATCGGTCAGCGCGCGACTACGGTACAGTATTTGAAAGCGACGCGCGCGCGTTGACCCGCACGACGCGGGCTCGAAAGGAGGCGAACGAAAGGAGTTTCGCTTTCGCGCGCCTACACACCTGGTCCTCGCCCTGGACGTTCACGTCTCCCGCGAGCCCCGTGTCGCCCGCGACGGGCGCGCGCTGGACGCGGCTCGCGATCTGCTTGCACGCGAGCGCGACGGAGGAGAGCACGATCGCGAGCTCGCCGTCGACGCGGCCGCCGATCTCTTCCTTGAGGAGCCACGTCGTGAACGTGGAGCCGAGGCCCGCGGGCGCGGTTCGCGCGCGCACGGACGCCTCGTCGGTCGTCGCGACCGACATGGCGACGGCGACGCGCGAAAACGACGCCGCGCGTCCGCCGCGCGGCTTCGCGGCGCGCGCGCGGAGCGACGACGACGCCGCCGCCGCGCTCGCGGGGAACGCGCGGAGTGGGGACGCGAGGGCGGCCATGGGGTGGGGTGGGGAGAGGTGCCGGGCGTGCGGGGAGGGGTGCGCGCGCGGCGTGTGAGGAGTGCGATCTCGTGAGGAGTGTCGAGAGTCGAGATAAGATAGACAAGGTGCGCTCATTCGATTCAGACTAAAAAACCATAGAGTACGAGTACGCAAAATTCCGAGCGCCACTGCTGCCACCCGTCGCTGACGGGGCGAGGCGCGCGTCGGTGTCGTCCGTCGATCGGCGAACGCCACGACGCGTCGCGCGGCCGCCGTCGCACGCCGCCGCCGCCGCCACGCCCGCGCGCACGATGTTCGCGTCGCGCGCGTCGTCGCCGTCGCCGTCGCCGCCGCCGTCCCTCGCGCGCGCCTCGCCGCGCGCGCGTCGCGCCCGCGCGGCGCCGGCGACGTCGCGGCGCGCGACCGTCGTCCTAAGATCCGCCGCCTCTTCCTCCTCCGCCTCCTCCGCCTCCGCCGCGTCTCCTCGCGAGAAGAAGATCGTCGGCGTCGGGTCCGCGGGCGTGGACTACCTCGCGTCCATCGCGTCGTTCCCCAAGCCCGACGCGAAGCTCCGCACGGACGCGTTCGAGACGCAGGGGGGCGGGAACGCGGGGAACGCGCTCGTCGCGATGGCGCGACTCGGCGCGGAGGCGCGTTCTATCTATCTCACACTGGTCCCCGTACGACCGCGTTCGCGTGGTGAACGCCGATCCTTGAGGACTTTCGTCATCTCTCGGCGTGTCTCTCCGCCCAGGGTCCCTCGCTTTCAATCCCCGCCCTCGGCGCCTTTCAACGCCACCCCTGACGCCTTTGAACCTCACCCCGGCGCGCGCGAAGGCGTCCATCTTGACCAAACTCTCCGACGACGGCGCCGGCGTCGCGATCCTCGACGAGTTCCGACGCGAGGGCGTCGGGTGCGAGAGCGTCGTCGTCGAGCCAGGGAAGAGCTCGCCGTTCACGTACATCATCGTCGACCGCGAGGGGAGCACGCGCACGTGCATTCACACCCCGGGGCCGGAGTTTCGCGCGGAGGAGATGCCGGACGACGCCGTCGAGGCGCGTCCCATCTCGCACTGGTCCCCATACGACCGCGTCGGCGCGGTGAACGCGATTCCTTAAGGACTTTACTTCCCGGCTGGCGTGCATTTCTCTCCGCCCATCACCCCTCGCTGGTTTCAATCCCGACACGCATCGACGCCTTTCAACTCCACCCCCGACGCCTTTCAACTCCGCCCCGACTGACGTTCGCTCGCGCAGAGACTCATCGAAGGCGCCGACCTCGTCTACTTCGACGGGCGGCTCACCGAGGTTGCGATTCGAGTCGCGCGCGCGGCGAACGCGGCCGGCGTGCCCGTGCTCGTCGAAGGCGAGCGGCCGCGCGACGGCCTGGAGACGCTGTTGACGCACGGAGACTACGTGTGCACGAGCACGGGTACGTTTTCGTTTCACACTGGTCCCCATACGACCGCGTTCGCGTTGTGAACGCCGTTTCTTAAGGACTTTACCACCCGGCGCATCTCTCCTCCCACAGAGTACCCGAAAGCGCACGCCGCGGCGGCGAGCGGCGACGGCGAGGAGAATCTGGAGTTGGAGACGGCGATGGTGAAGACGTTGGCGTCGCTGCCGCGCGCCAGGGCGCTCGTCACGACGCTCGGCGCGCGCGGGTCGGTGATGATTCGCAGGGTGGACGACTGGGGCGGCGGCGCCGGCGAGAAAGAGAGGGAGGGAGACGCGCCGAAGACGACGACGCTGAAGGAGCTGCTGGCCGCGCTCGAGTCAGGCGCGTCCGAAGATCCGATCGCGCGCCGTTCCTCCTCGAGGATGACTCGCGTTCTTTCCTTTCGCGCGCGAGCTCGGAACCTCACGTCGCGCCACGCGGGGAATTCCATTCCATTCCATTCAATTCCATCCACCGATATCGCGCCCGCGTACCTGATCCGACGCGCGTCTCGTCTGTCTCCCTCCCTCGACATACCCATCCCATCAATCAGGCGTCAAGAGAGGCATCCCGAGCCCGAAACAGACGCCCGTGCCGTCGCCGCCGCTGACCTCCAAGGCGGCGTACTTGATCGACGCCGGGTGAGACTGCTTCCCATACGACCCCGTTCGCGTGTTGATCGCCGTTCCTTAAGGACTTTTCCCGTCGTCACTCTTCACCCGCGCTTCCCTTTCAACGTTTGACCGGTAAGACGTTAGACTGACCGTTCGCTTCACCCGCGCAGGGACGACGCTGCGGCTGCCGTCGGGCCGTGCGACGTCACTTTCGCGCCCGCGTGCCTCGTGACGAAGTCAGCCGTGGTGGACACCACCGGCGCGGGGGATTCGTTCATCGGGTCGATGTGCTACGGGATCGCCAACGGGTTCGACTTGACGCGCGCGATGCGTTTGGGGTCGTACGTCGCCGCGAGGAAGTGCCGCGAGGTGAGCGAGACTGGTCCCCGCGCGACCCCGTTCGCGCGGCGCGCGCCGTTTCTCGAGGATAACTTTTCTTCCACCTTTTTCTCTTCTCTCGACCACCGACCACACGATGTGCCACGTCATCTCATTTCGTCCAATCGCATCACGCCACGCGTACGCAGCTCGGCGCGCGTCCGGGGCTGCCGCGCGCGGAGACGATCCCCGCGGAGCTCATCGCGGACGAGGACGAGCTCGCCGCGATGCCGGAGTTCGACGACGACGCGGAGGCCAGGGGCGTGGGCGCCGGAGACGCGTGACCGACGCGGGATGGATGGACGCGCGGCGCGGCGCGGCGCGCGTGCGGGACGTTTATTACGTTTGTACAATTTATTTTGAACATTCAATCGAAACGAATTCTCCTTCTACGCGACCTCTTCTCTTCTCGCGCGTCGGTATTCGGTCTAGTTACTCATTTGTTCGCCACCGCCTTCGGGTTGATCGCGCGCGTGGAGATGCCCATGACCTGCCCCGCGGTCCCGGTGTACGGTCCGTACGACGACAGAACGTTCAGCTCCACGTCTTCGCCCTTCATCTTCTTGAAGTAATTCTTCGCGGCGGCGACGCGACGCATCTCCTTCATCCTGTGCATCTTGTTCCGGACAACCTTCCTCCAGTACGACCCGTCCTCGTTCGGCTGCACGACGGTGACGTCCCCGGTGTCGTCGTCGAACAGGCAGAGCGCGTCGCCGCCCCACTCGTCGTCGATGATCGCCACGCGGCGGTTCTCGAGCTCGTCTCTGCGAGGGCGCGTGATAGGTCAGCGCGCGCGCGTACGCGTCGTGATGCGATTGGACAATACGTGATGACGTGTCATATCGTGTGGTGTTCGAGAGAAGAGACGCGCCGGCCGCCGCGAAAAGCGCGAAAAGTAAAGGAAGAAGAGAGGACTCACCTCGAGACGACCATCCCGAGCGGCGCGAGCGTCGACGGATCGTACTCGATGATCATGCCGTTGTGCCCGCCCATCACGGCGCCGTCCTTCATGAACCACCACTTCACCGGGTCGCGCGAGGAGAAGTCGCCGTCGATCTCGCCGCACGGCTCGTTCACGCGGCACCCGTCGTCCTCGGACGGCGTGTACGCGGAGAACCAGAGGTCGTGATCGTAGTCCTCGTGCTCGTGCGCGAAGGTCATCACGGAGCAGCCGTTGAGCGCGTCGTCCGTCTGAGGGTCGTTCCATACGAGCGATGATATCGGGGTGGAGTTCAAAGGCGTCAGATGGAGTTGAAAGGCGTCGCGGGCGGGGATTGAAAGCGAGGGGTGGGCGGAGAGACACGCCGGCAAAAGTCCTTAAGGATCGGCGTTCACCACGCCGACGCGGTCGTATGGGGACCAGTGTATAGAACGCACCTGATCGTTCTCGTAGTCGATCTCGCACTGGTCGCTGAAGAGGACGGTCGCGTCGAGGCGCACGGCGCCGCCCTTGGCGTGGTCCACCGTGCACACCTCGAACCCCTTGGAGTTGCCGCGCACGATGCGCGAGTGTCGGCGGCCGTCGCGCGACGACCGCGCCGTCATCACTCCAGTCTGCGCGAAGATGGCGCTGCCGCGGTTGTTCCCCCCGGGGAACGTGATGGAGTCTTCGTAATCGTGCGACAGGTGGAAGTGCGCGGAGAACCACCCTTTGATCTGCGGGTTGCGGCGCACGGTGTTGATGAAGAGCTTCGACGCCACGGGGTCGTTGTGGTTGAGCCAGCAGCAGCCGTTGACGACGTGGCACTCCTGCAGGACGCGGAGACCGGAGCCGATCACGGGCGCGTGCGAGAAGCAGAAGATCTGCCACCCGTCCTCGTACGGGTGCTCCTCGACCGTCTTCACGAACCAGTCGAGCTGCTCCTGGTCCACGGCGACCTCGTGGGAGGTGTACGTGGCGTCGCGGAACTGCGGGCCATTCCATACAAAAAAAGTTCATCGGTCAGTTGAAAGGGGACGCGATCAAATGATGAAACCGAACGATGGGTGAAAAACTTATGTATAGAACGCACCTGCGTGCTGCCGAGGCCGACGATGAGCGTCTTGGGCGCGATCTCGTAGCAAAACTGCGGCGTCTCCTTCCCCATGTGTTCCAAGTACGCCGCGAGGTTAGCCTTGTCCGTGGAGAACTCGTCGATCCCCTCGAGGTCGTGGTTCCCCCCCACGATGTCGTACTTGTGCCCGAACCCGTCGAGGTACGCGCGCACAGTCTTGAAGCACTCCGTCGTCCCCGCGTAGAGCTGCTTGGACTCGGTGCAATCTTTGGGCCATTCCACACGAGCGAACGTCGGGGTGGAGTTCAAAGGCGTCAGAAGCGGAGTTGAAAGGCAACGCGGGCGGGTATTGAAAGCGAGGTGTGGGCGGAGAGAGACGCCGGCAAAAGTCCTTAAGGATCGGCGTTCACCACGCCGACGCGGTCGTATGGGGACCGGTGTGATACAGAACGCGCCTTTGCTCTCGCCGAGATCTCCCAGCGACACGAGGAACGGGTTCGGGCTGGCGTCGAGCACCGCCTTCATGTGATCGCGCCCCTCGAGCGAGTGCGCGGTATCGCGCGGGTCCCAGTGCAGGTCGCCGAGGATGCCGATGGTGTAGTTGCTCGGGTCGTCGGGGACGATCTCGAGTTGCTGCGCGGCCGCGCGGAGGGCGAGGCGCGCGGCGCGCGAGGGCTTCGCCGCGACGCGCGGCGCGGCTGCGCGCGTAGGAGGGAGAGACGGAGGGAGGGAGAGAGGGATGGACGGACGAGGGTTGAGTGGGGTCGCGAGCGACGCGTCCGGCGCGGCGACCGCGGCGCGGGGGGGGAGCGCGGATCGGTTCGGTCCGGTCGATCGATCGAACGATCGATCCCATCGAGCGAAGAACGCTATCCGGCGACGCGGGACGCGCGAGGGGCGGAAAATATCGCTCGTCGCCGAGGAGGGATCGAGGACGCACCGCGCGCGCCGAGCGGCTTGGCGCGGCCGATGGAGTACTTGCTGCTCATCGTCTTCGCGGGGGCGGCGGCGGCCATGGTGAAGGAGGCCATCGTGAACGACGGGGGGCGGGGCTCTCTCTCTGCGCGGAGGAAGAATGATGAACGAGCGAGCGACGGGAGCCTCTGACAACTGGCAAAGATCCGCGCCACGCAAACTCCACAGATAGACAGAGAGGTTATTACAGTACTACAGTACAGGGACCGTAGAACTGACTCGCGCTACGCGCTAGGCGAAAATGCTGTATCAGACTAAGATTCCATACGAATTTTGCGTACTCGTACTCTATGGTTTTTTAGTCTGATCGAGTTAGCGCAACTGCTGTGGCCTATGGCCACACGCGGGTGTTTGTTCTGTCGCGCGTGCCGACGCCGCCACAGCGATCGCCGCCCTCGTCGCATGAAGCAGCGCGCGGTGAAGAAGAAGCAGACGCGCAAGGTCAAGGCGGCGAAGAAGCGTCAGAGAGAAGCCGCGAGGGCGGCGAAGGAGGCGAGGGATCCGACCACCGCGAACGGCGGCGCGCCGCGCGACGGCGACGGCGATGTCGCCATGGCGGCCGCGGACGCGACCCTCGCCGCCGCGCGCGAGGACGTGAAACTCGCGGAGAAGGAAGCGTCGACGAGCGGCGGCGGCGGTCGCGCCGCGCACGCGCTCAAGGTCCAAGCCCGGCGCGCGCTCAAGCACAAGATCGCGGGGCTGAGGCGCGTTCTTCTCACACTGGTCCCCGTACGACCGCGTCGGCGAGGTGCACGCCGTTCCTTGAGGACTTTATCTCCCGGCGCATCTCTCCGCCCATTACCCCTCGCTTTCGATCCCGACACACCTCCCTCGACGCCTTTGAACTCCGCTTCTGACGCCTTTGAACTCCACCCCGACATTCGCTCGTATGGGCGACGACCCTCAGGGAGAAGCGCTCGAAGATCGCCAAGCGCAACGTCGCCTTCAAGCCGACGCGGAAGGCGCTCGGAGCGAAGATACAGACGCTCCTGCGCGCGGGGAAAGCCAGGCGCGTTCTATACACTGGTCCCCATACGACCGCGTTCGCGTGGTGAACGCCGTTTCTTAAGGACTTTTGCCGTCGTGTCTCTCCGCTCACCCCTCGCTTTCAATCCCCGCCCTCGACGCCTTTGAACTCCAACTGACGCCTTTGAACTCCACCCCGACGTTCGCTTGTATGGAATGGCCCTCAGCGCGGGGGGGGACGCGGAGACGCTCGCCGAGGCCGCCGCGTCGCTGCCGGGCGACGACGACGACGACGACGACGACGAGTGGGAGGAGTACGACGCGAACGCGACCGAGGACGTGGACATGACGACCGCGTGAGCGTGAGGTGCGTTCTATCTCACACCGGTTCCCGTACGACCGCGTTGGCGTGGTGAACGCCGATCCTTAAGGACTTTACTTCCCGGCGCATCTCTCCGCTCATCCCTCGCTTTCAATCCCCGCCCTCACCGCCTTTCAACTCCGCTTCTGACGCCTTTCAACTCCACTCCGATATCATCGCTCGTATAGAACGCACCCGAGCGCCTCTCGTCGTCGTCGTCGTCGTCAGACTCCTTTCCATACAGTACGCGTCGCGCGCCTTCTCTTCGCGGGATATACAGTACGAGCACAGTAGGGCTAGAAGAAGCACACCAGTAGGGCGGCTCGCTAGAAGAAAAGAACAGCGCGCCGCGCCGCGCTCGCGAGCGAGCGCACTGGTCCCCGTACGACCGCGGTCGCGTGGTGAACGCCAATCCTTAAAGCGATGCGGCGGCGCGAGAGCTCCGCGGGCCGGCGCGTCGTCGAGCTGGACGTGGAGGCGTTGTGGGACGGCGACGGCGCGTGGCGACGACGCGACGACGGCGACGCCCGTGACGCGGCGGCGGNACNCGCNCGGNGTCNCGCCGCTGGCGATCGCCGCGTGGCGAGGGCACGAGAAGGTCGTGGTGCGTATTCATATTCATCACACCTGTCCCCATACGACCGCGTCGGCGTTGTGAACGCGATTCCTTAAGGACTTTTTTTATCCCCCGGCGTTCGTCTCTCTCGGCGCCGTGCCCCGTGCGTCCGCGACGTCGCATAGAAGCAACTCGGAGTGAAGACGCCTTTCGACTCCACCCCGACNTACGTCACGTCGCTTCGTACCCTCAGGACCTCCTGCTGACGCTCGGCGCGGACGTCAACGCGAGAGACGACTTCGGCGTCGCCGCGATACACAAGGCGGCGGGCCACGGGCGCGTCGCCGCGCTCGTTCGACTGCTCGGCGACGGCGCC
>NW_003315883.1:227580-267887 GCF_000151265.4 Micromonas pusilla CCMP1545
GCGTCTCTCGCGCGCTCGCGTCGCTCGAGCGCGAGCGCCGCGCCGCCGGCGGTTCGATCCCCGCCGCCGCCGCCGCCGCCGCCGTCGCGACGAGCTGCCGGGACCGCGCCGGACGAAGTCTCGCGCACGCGTGCGCGTGGCGCGGCGACGTCGACGGCGTCGACGCGCTGCGTCGCGTCGCCGGCGCCGCGTTCGCGACGCGCGACCGGGACGCGCACGGCGTCGCGCCGCTCGCGATCGCCGCGTGGCGAGGGCACGAGAAGGTCGTGGTGCGTATTCATATTCATCACACCTGTCCCCATACGACCGCGTCGGCGTTGTGAACGCGATTCCTTAAGGACTTTTTTTATCCCCCGGCGTTCGTCTCTCTCCGCCCGCTACCCCTCGCCGCCGCGACGTCGCAAAAAGTCAACTCCGACTGAAGACGCCTTTCAACTCCACCCCGACGTACGTCACGTCGCTTCGTACCCTCAGGACCTCCTGCTGACGCTCGGCGCGGACGTCAACGCGAGAGACGACTTCGGCGTCGCCGCGATACACAAGGCGGCGGGCCACGGGCGCGTCGCCGCGCTCGTTCGACTGCTCGGCGACGGCGCCGCGGATGTCGATCTGAAAGTCGGGGAGATCAGCGACGCGATACCGGCCGCGTACGGCGCGCGGTCGAGGGGACAGACGGCGCTGCACGTGGCGTGCGCCAAGGCGGCGGCGGCGGACGAAACGTCGGACAAAACGTCGGACAAAGTGTCATCAGACAAAGTGTCGGACAAAGTGTCGGACCCGCGGATCGTCGGCGCGCTTCTCAAGTACGGCGCCGACGTCGCCGCGAGGGACGACGCGGGGAACACGCCGGTGCACGACGCGTGCGCGGCGTGCGACGTGCGCGCGGTGAGGGCGATGATGTCGGTCGTCGCGAAGAGGGGAGGAGGAGGCGAACGCGGAGATGGCCGAAATCGAAACGCGCGCGCCGCGGCGACGGCAGAGAACGACGCCGGGGACGTCCCGGGGGCGTTGGTGCCGTTCCGTCGGCGCGGGTGCGACGCGCGCGCGATTTGGGACGCGCTGCGGGAGGGCGCGGCGAGCGGCGGCGGCGGCGGCGGCGGCGGCGGCGACGGCGACGGCGACGGCGACGCGAAAGCGAAGTGAAGCGGAACGGGGGGTATTCGTACTGTGGCGCGCGCGTGATGACGTTGGTTTTTTTTTTTTGGTCTCGACGTAGAGCTCAGCGTGTATTACAACGGCGCTGCGGTAGCGTTGTGTCGCCGCGTCCGGTGGTTCTGGACGACGGCGGCGTGGGAGGCTCGCCCGCGCGCCGTCTCTCCGGCGTCGAGTTTTTTCGTGCGCGTCGTATCGTATCGTATCGTATCGTATCGTATCATGTCGTGTCGTGTCGTCTGCTCGTGTCGCGCGTCTCAGACGGCGTCGAGCGCATCGGTTCGATCGTCGCGGCGCGAGCGGGTGGTCGCGCGGGCGCGGTGGCGCCGTTCTTCGTTCTTCGTTCGTGGTTCGTGGATCTTGGATCGCGGTTCGTGGGTCGCGGTGCTTCAGGTCCGTGCGCGGGCGCGGTGACCGCGAACGGGCAGTCGCGGCTTAGTCGCCTATGGGCACGAAGCAAGATCTTCGCAGAAGAGTTCGTAACTGCCGTGGATGCTGACCCAGACGGCACCAGTGCAACTGCCGGCCCCCTGAAATGGTGTGACCGCTCCGTTTGGCGTGTATTCAACCCAGCCGTTTCCGACCCCGGTGTTTCCGCAAGCCCACCCAGGTGAATCAACAGTGTCGCAACATGACGTGCACGAGACTGCGACGACGGGGACGCGCGGTCAGTGAATCGTCGCGCGGGGGGAAATCGCGTCGCGTCGCGGGTTTCAAAACGAAAAAAAACGCAGTCGCTCACCTCCAGCCTTGAGCGCTTCACTTTCCACGATCCTGCAACCAGTAGGTTGAGAAACCTGCGAGACGACAATGTCGGGTTAGATCGGTTCGAAAGATTCGCGGAGGGAGGCGTCGCATCGCGCGCGAACGAGCGCGGCGGCGCGGAGAAACGCACCAGTACGAGGGGCCCGATGACGACCGATCCATCTGCATCGGCTTGGACAGTGACCGTTCCGACCTCGAAGCCTTTGGTTTCGATGTTGTTCTGCGCCGCGCCGGAGCGAAGCGTGAGTGTGGTACCCCCTTCGAGAGGAACGAGGTTCTCCCAGCCCCAAGCGCCGCCCCCGCCGCCGCAATCAGCATTGTGACCCGGGACCGCCGCGGACGTCAAATCGCAGTTTGGTTTGGTATCCTTGGCGGGAGGTCCGTTGAGGTTTTTGTACGCGAACGTCTGAAGAGTCGTTTTATCGAGATCTGCGGTGTTATCGGGACAGGCGCCAGTCTCTGGCAGGTAGGCGAACGCGGTGTCGGGGTCTCCGCAGCTGACGCCGTCGGGCTCGCACGTACCCGCACTCGGTTCCAAACCGGGCACGCACACGTTGGGCGCGCAGCAGCAATCCGGATTGTTTTCCGGGTTGATGGTGCAGTCCACACCAGGGTCACATACGGCAGTCTCATCTTTGCACTGACCACCGTTGCCGTTGCAATCGTCGTCGACGCACTCGGGATCGCCGCAGCTGCGTCGAGGGTCGCGCGGCGAAGAAAATATAATAATCACGGCGGCGCGGCGCGGCGCGGCGGAGAAAGAAAACGAAAACGAAACAAAACGACGCGTCGCGGGCGCCTTACGTGTTGTAGATGCAGCACTTGAACTCGAGCAGGCACTCGAGCTGGGTCCGGGGCGTCGCGGGGCACTCGACCGTCAACAAATCGTCGTTGCACGTCGCGAGGTCATCCTTGCAGGTCTGCACGCAGCACTCGTGCTCGGTGCAGACGGTGCCGTCGGTCACCTTGCCGGAGGCGGTCGAGCGGCCGCCGGTCGAGCCGCCGCCGGTGATGGCGGCGCGCGACGCGGCGTCGCCGTCCGACGCGCGTCCCCCCGCGCCGCCGTTCGGGCGCGCGGCGGAGTTGGGCGGGCGCGACACGGCATTCCCCGCGTTGCCTGCGATCGCGGACGCGGCCGGGCGGGGATCAGTCGGGTCGCGCGCGGGCGCGTTCGTCCGCCGCGCCGCCGCCGCCGCCGCGGCGGCGGCTGAAAGAAAGCGAGCGACGCGCGACGACGCGACGCGGGGAAAAAAAGAAAGCGCAGCGCGAAAAAGCGCGCGCGCGATACGCGTCCGTATCGCGGACGCACGTGCGTCGGCGGCCGGGCGCTTCGCGTTGAGGAGGGCGCCCCCGCGCGGCGTCACGGTCGGCGTCGTCGCGCGCGGCGTCCCCTGCGCGTCCGCGAGTCCCGCGCACGCGGACAGCGCGAGGACGAGCGCGAGCGCGAGCGCGAGCGCGACGCGCGGGCGGTCGCCGTTGGCGTTATCGTCGTCGTTCGTCCTGAGGCGGCGCACGGGGCGGCGTCGCGCGCGCCGCCGAGGGCGGCGACGCGCGCGACGGTCGCGACGAGGACGGCGCGGATCATTCTCGCGCGGGCTGCGGACGGGAACGGTCGCGAGGGCGTCAGCGGCGGGCGAGCGCGCGCTCCGCGCGAGAGCGAGCGCGGGGTTTCTGTTCTGTTCGGAGACCTGCGCGCCTGTTCGGAGTGCGGGGGCGCGCGCGGGGACGGCGCGGCGGTCGCGGGGGTGTTCGCGCGGGACGCGGCGAACGCGGAGGCGCGCGGGGCGATACGCGGAGAACCGCGGGTGCGTCGACGTCGGGTGACGTCGGCGTGCGCGCGGAAGTGGCGGCGGCGGAGGCGGCTGACTCTCTCCGATACAGTACTGTCGTGGTTATTCTTGGATTTTCGGCGGCTTTTTCGCAGGCGCGGCGCGGCGCGCGATACGCAACGGTCATTGGGCACGAGCGCGGAAAACAGGGCACACGCCTCGACACCCTCTCGGGCGGCGGCGGCGGCGCGTCCGAGGAATCGTCGCAGGTCGCGCGGGGACGAAAAAACGAGCGCGCGCGTCCTGTCGTCCGAGGAAAACAGAACAGAACAGAACGAACTGAAACCGAAAGAGTCTGGTCGAGAACCAAAAAACAGAGCAGCGGGCGCGTCGTTCGACGACGACGACGCGCTGCCGACCTGACGATGGCGCGCACGCGAAGCGCCTCGAGCGCGTCGGCGAGCGAGGTCACGATGACGTACCGCCCCGCGGCCGCGCGCGAGGCGAGCGATCAGTCCTCCGCGCGCGTCACCGCCGCGTCCGCCTCGACGCGGTCGCGGCGGGATCGTAGCAGCGCGACGACGACGACGACGACGACGGACGGCGCCGACGATCGCGGCGGGATCGTCGCGGGGGGCCCGCGCGTCGCGCGCGAACGAGACGCGCGGATCATCGGGACGCCGCCCGTCCTCGGCGCGCTCGTCCTCTTCATCGTCGTCCTCGTCGTCGTCGCGCTGCTGTGCGTCGCGTCTCCGAGCGCGCGCGCGATGGAGGTGCGTTCTATCTCAAACTGGTCCCCATACGACCGCGTCGGCGTGGTGAACGCCGATCCTTAAGGACTTTGCCCGTCGTGTCTCTCCGTCCACCCCTCGCTTTCAATACCCACCCTCGGCGCCTTTCAACTTCAACCGACGCCTTTGAACTCCACCCCGACGTTCGCTCGTATAGAACGGCCCGGAGTCGACGATCTTCGCGAGGAGGCGGACGAAAGTTGGCACGCCGCCGACGAAAGTTGGCACGCTGCCGACGAAAGTTGGCACGCCCCCGCGCCCGCCCCCGCGCGGCGGCGACCGGTGCGCGCGCGAGGACGCGAGGGTTCTTCGCGCGGGCTCGAGCTGGGACGCGCGCGAGGACGCGCGGCTGCGGCGCGAGAGGAACGCGGGGTGGGATATCGCGCGGATGGCGTGCGAACACGGGCGGTCGCGCGGCGCGATTCGATCGCGGCTGCGGCTGCTCGACGGCGGCGGCGGCGGGAAGCGTTGACGCCGTGAGACTGGTTCCCATACGACCGCGTTCGCGATGTGAACGCCGTTTCTTAAGGACTCGGAGACGCGACGCACAGCAGCGCGTCCCCAGCTAGCTACAACGTTAAGGTAGTCATTAAAGTCAACTAATTCTTCTTCGCCTTCAAGTTCGCCCGCAGCTCAGTCATCCGCGACTGGAGCGCGTCTTTCTTCGCCGTCGTCGCCGTCGTCGCCGTCGTCGCCGTCGTCGCCGTCGTAGCCGTCGTCGCCGTCGTCGCCGTCGTCGCCGTCGTCGCCGTCTCCGTTTTCATCAGCCTGTTTCGACCCCAATCGCTTCAACAGCTTTTTCCGCGCCTCTTCGCGTTCGCCCTCGATGTTGCCCTCGATAACTTTCATCCTCTCGAGCGCCCTATGTGACTCCGCGACCATCTCGAGCAAATCGTCGTGCACGATGGTAGCGGTGTCGACGTCGGCGTCGTTCACCTCGACTCCGTGAAGCAACCGAAGGGTCGTCGCGTGCTGCACCTCCGCGGCCTCGATAGTTCTACGCATGCGCTCGCGCGACAAAGATGCAAAGTCCATCGCGACGTTGAGGTTCGCGTGCGCCCTCGCGGAGGTCATCGCTGCTTTCCAGCGCGTCTTCATCGTGGGATCGATCGGCACGAACGAATCGTCGTCGTTCCCTGAATCGGTATGTGGCGGCAGGAGATGCGGCGGCGGTGCCGGCGCGACTTTCGCGCTGGCGCCTCTCGGCGCGATGGCGGCGGCAGCCTTCAAGCCGTCCGCGTTGCGCTCGAGTAAAACGCCGCCGACGCGTTCGAGGTACGCTTCGTACCACGCGTTCAGCTCGAAATGCGGCGTGAACATTTTTCGCCAGGTGTTGTAGAACGTCTTGTAGAACGCTTTCCTTCCGACGATCACCAACGATAAGAGACCAAAGTTGACGAGCAAAAACGTCATCCCCCACGTCGTGATGTACGCACCCTCCTCCCCGGCGCCCATGTATCGATATATCAAAACGCCGTAGACGATGATGAGGTAGCAGCACACGAGCCAGTACAGCGCGAAGAGGCACCACGCGAGCTTCAACACGCGCGAGGAGCTCGTTTTAACTCTTCGAAGGTATTTCCTGCGCTCCGATCTCATATCATCTTGCGAGAACGTACGCGTCGCGCGACGCACCGCGTCTTTCTCTTGGGATGCGATCCAGCGAAGGACGACCTCCTTTTGCCGGCTTTTACCACCGGCGTCGTCGTCCACGTGTTCGCGATCTACACCTCCCTCCAACCGCGAAGTGTCATCTTTAAACGGCTTCGTCACGTGATGGCCGCCGAACGCGACCTCCTTGTCTTCGCCGATCTTCATATGATCCCACGGTTTCACGAAAGATTCTGAGGGCCATTCCATACAAAAAATGTTCATCGGTCAGTTGAAAGGGGACGCGATCAAATGTTGAAACCGGGCGATGGGTGAAATACGTTTGTATAGAACGCACCTGAGCCGTCGAAAAAATGGAAATCAACAGCTCTGCTCCGCCGCACAAATGGAGGCGCGTCCCGGTCCGTCGTCGCGACGTCGGCGCTTCGCGCGAGCGCCTCGATCTCGCCAATTATCTCCTCGACGGTACGGTACTTCCTTCGTGGCGCACCTCTGCACGTGGAGGACACCGCCTTCGACGTCGCGAGAGCGCTCTGGTACAACCCGCACATCTCGAGCGTACGCTTCACCGCGGCCCCGAACGTCCCTGCGTGGGTGAAGCGATCGGTCAGTCGAACGTCTTACCGGTCAAACGTTGAAAGGGAAGCGCGGGCGAAGAGTGACGACGGCAAAAGTCCTTAAGGATCGGCGTTCACCACGCGAACGGGGTCGTATGGGAGGCAGTCTCACCCCCGCGTTCGCTCGCCGCGGGCGCGCCCGATCCCGCGTTTGTGACGAACTCGTATAAGGATTCACACCACGAGGCTAAAACCTCCGCGGTGTTCATCCCCGCCTTCATCACGGATTCCTTGTAGTGCGGCGCGGAGACGCTGGCGCCGCCCAACGCGAACAGCGAGCTCAGGACGAAACGCGTCGGGAGCGACATGATCACCTGTTATATGCCGTTCCATACAATACAGTTCATCGGTCATCAGTTGAAAGGGACCCACGCGATCGATCAAATGTTGAAACCGGGCGATGGGTGAAAAACAAACTTTCGCAACAAACGCACCTGAATCCCGATCACCGCGAACGTGTGCCGGAGGTTGCCTCTCGCTGGGAACGCGTCGCACTTCCACTTCGGGGGGAGCAACCGTCTCGTCGCGCGCATCAACACGACGCACCCTTCCCCGGGATCGACGTTTATGCACGCGTCCATGATGTTCGGCGTGCACCCGAGCGCTTCGCGCACGGCGACGCAACACTGCGTCGCGCGGCTCGAATACATCCACACGCAGATGAGCAGTCCCATGAGGTAGATGGACGACTGCACGAAGAGGCGCTGCGCGCCCGTAAATTGCGCCGTCGCCGGCGCGAGAAACGCCCTGAAGAACATGTGCGCTTCGCAGTACGCGTGTACGATGAACTTCAAGAACGCCCACGCCGCGCGCGCGAAGAGCATCGGACGCGTGAGCCAGAACCAAATCGCCGCGAGGGCGACGACGACGATCGGACGCGTTTTTTTTTCGTCTTTTTTCTTCTCCGCCGCCTCCGCGATCCGCTGCTCGCGTAACCCTTCGATCGCGTCCGAATGCGACTCGCACCACGCCGTGACCGCAATTTTCGCCGCGTTTCTCCCGCGCAACACCGCGTCCGCCATCTCCGGGGACGTTCCCGCGAGGTTCTTCTGAACGAACGTCCACCCGTGCTGCGCGATGTCGTACGGCTCGAACGATTCGTCCCACGGGTTTACGACCCATCCCAACTCGTATATTTCGCACGCCGCCAACGCGAGCAGCGTGCACCACGTCCTCTCCACCCTCCTCCAACCGACATCGCGCGCGGCTTTCGCGAGCTCGAGTGGGACAGCGCGCGTTAACACCGCGGCGTCGTGATGGCTCTTCAGCGTCGGCGCGTCGCTACCCGTCGCGGGCATGGACGCGCACGCGGTGGGCGGGCCCGCGGCTTTCAACGCCGCCTGCGTGGGTGAAGCGATCGGTCAGTCGAACGTCTTACCGGTCAAACGTTGAAAGGAAAGCGCGGGTGAAGAGAGACGACGGGAAAAGTCCTTAAGGAACGGCGTGCACCACGCGAACGGGGTCGTATGGGAAGCAGTCTCACCGCGAGCGCGTCGGTGGGGGACCACCCGCCGTCTTTGCCTCGTAACGACACGATGTTCCACAGCATCGCGCGTCGCGTCCACCCGACCTTCTTCAGGTTGTTCGTCATCATCAGTTTGAACTCCTCCACGAGGGTCGGGAACGTGAGGCCGTCGGGGAGGTACCACGGGAGCTGCGCGGCGTCGTACTTCCGTCGACCGATTTCGTCGTGCGAGACGACGTTGTTCACGTCCAGGTAGGCGTACGCCATCGCGGTGCCGACGGCTCTACCGAAGGGCAGGACCGCGGTGATTTCGGTGTTATGTATGTTCCGGTCGTCGCGCCATTCCTTGAGTTTCTTTCGGCATTGCTCCATCGGGAACGCGATGAGGAATCGGACGTACGGGAGACCGCATGCTTTGCAAAACGTCTCGCCGTTTCGCGTCGCGACCGGAAGCGCCGCGGCGGTTATTTTCTCCGGCGGCGGCGGCGGACGACGACTCGAAAACCGACGCCACGTCATCCCGCCGCCTTCGCCTTCGCGTCGAGAGATCTTCCGGATCTTCGCGAACGTCATCGGAGCCGAATCCGGAGGCGCGTTCGAGCGACCCGCTCGCTTCTCGTTCATCGCGGTCACTCCCTCGTCGTCGCCGTCTCCTTTACGGCTGGTAAAAGTCCTCAAGGAACGGCGCGCGCCGCGCGAACGGGATCGTGCGAGAAGCTGTCTCGTCGTCGTCGTCGCCTCCTCCTCCGAAGCCGCGAACACACGCGGCGCCCAGCCGCGTCTTTGCTTCACGGGAACGAGTCCCGCGTCCCCCCTCGAGGAGCGACTCGGAGCCTCCTCCGAGATCTCGACAGCCTCGACGACGGCTCGGGCGGCGGCGGACTGTTTGCTCATACGCGCTTCTCGTTCGTCCCCGGGCCCTTCTATTTCTGTGCCATCTTCTTCTCTCGCGTCGCGGGTCGCCGCCCCCGCCGTTTGGTGAACGCGCGTTCCTCTCGCCTCCGACGACTCGAACGATTCGGCCGTCGACAGCTCGTAAAACGTTCGCCCTCCGCGCGCGTACACTTCGACGCCGACGCGACCGCCGCGCGTCACGACGTCGGCGCCGACGGCGTCGTCGATCTCCGCGTCCAACTCCGTCGTCGCGCGGTCCACAGCCTCTGGGTCCACCCCCGCGGCGACGAGTCGGTCCGTGGGCATCTTAAGGTCGTTCCATACGAAGCGACGACGTCATCAGGATCAGGGTGGAGTTCAAAGGCGTCAGAAGCGGAGTTGAAAGGCGTCGAGGTGCGTGCGTCGGGATTGAAACCCACCGGGGCATCCTGGGCTAAGAGAAAAAAAAACGCGCGCGCGCGGGAAAAGTCCTCGAGGAACGGCGATGGTATCGGCGCCGACGCGGTCGTATGGGCACCCGCGTATGGTGAGACGCGCCTTATCGCACGAGGGCAACCCCGCGATCGTTCGAGCGCCGCGTTTATACTCCTCCACGCGGCGTTCGACCGCGCGCGCGACGTCCGCCGCCGCGGCGTCGCCTTCGACGCCCTCGCGTTCGAGTTCGAGCATCCGCCTCCGCGTCTCCAACTTTGACGCCGCCGCCGCGTCGTAGTCGCCTTTGGCGTCGTGAGAAGCGAGAAGCGCGGCGGCGACGGCGTCTTCGTCGTTCGCGCGGTGCGTGGCGTTGAACATGAACTGCATCTCTTGGACGTCGATGTGCCACGTCCAAACGCGTTGGACGACGGCGAAACCCAAGTCGCGATTTTTCGCGGGGTCGACGAGACGTCTGATGAGGGCCATTCCAAAACAGTTCATCGGTCAGTTGAAAGGGGCCCACGCGATCAAAGGTTGAAACCGAGCGATGGGTGAAAAGTATATTTTTGTATAGCAGAACGCACCTGAGCAGCCTTCGCTTGCCGAGCGTCGCTCTCAAGTGAAGCGCGGACGCCAAGAGCAAGGACCCGAAGAACATCCCGCCGACGACGGCGAGAACGCGCCACGTGTTCAGAACGTCCCCGGTGGAAAGAGACGTGAGCTCGTCGAGGGAAACGGTGTCGATCTTGTACTCGGATACGGTCACGTCGGCGACACGATCGCACAGGCACGTCGCCGCCGCCGCGACGACGCAACCGCATCCTTCAAACGCTTGCGCGTCGTACCGCCAATAACAACCGAACGCGTTGTTTGGATCTTCCGCGACGCAGTTCTTGCCCGTCCACGACCGCATGCGCATCGCGCCGCCTCGAACCTCGCGCTCCTCGCACCCGTTCAAAAACGTCTCGGCGCCGTCAAGTTTCCACAGAAACGACGCGTGCGTTCGCGAGTAGTCGTACCCCGCGCTCTGAAACGCCGCGGTGTTCTCCGCCGCGCCTTCGATCCACGCCGCGCGCGCGCCGCGAGGGAGCGGGTTCGGTAGCGTCGCGCAGCCGTCGGTCTCGTACCTTGCGCGGCGTTCCATACGAGCGATGATATCGGGGTGGAGTTCAAAGGCGTCAGAAGCGGAGTTGAAAGGCGTCGAGGGAGGTGTGTCGGGATTGAAACCAGCGAGGTGTGATGGGCGGAGAGAAACGAACGCCGGGAAGTAAAGTCCTTAAGGATCGGCGTTCACCACGCGAACGCGGTCGTATGGGGACCAGTGTGAGATGGAACGCGCCTGCCCTTCGCGGCGTCGAAAAATCTGCACGCGTACTTGTCCCCGCCGCCTCTCGTCGGTCCGCGTCCTCCTCCTCCTGCGTGGGTGAAGCGATCGGTCAGTCGAACGTCTCACCGGTCAAACGTTGAAAGGGAAGCGCGGGTGAAGAGTGACGACGGGAAAAGTCCTTAAGGAACGGCGTTCACATCGCGAACGGGGTCGTATGGGAAGCAGTCTAGTCTCACCTCCAGCCGCGCACGTGTCCGCCCCGGGTCGCCCGCGGCGAACCGCGAGCTTCCACTCCACCGGCTTCGCGGGATCGCGTATCTCCACGTCCGCCGCGCCCGCGCCGACGGACGACACGACGAGCGACTCCGTCGCGGCGACGCGCGCGTGTCGCAAGATGATTTCGATGTCGCCGCCGACGCTCGCGACGTACAACGTCTCGGTCGCGCCGTTCAAGCCGTAGGACGAGCTCTGCTGATTCAACGCGTGCGGGTCGAAGTTCATCGACAGCAGTTTCATGTCCATCGTATCCCCGCCCCCGCCCTGAGCGCGCAGCACGTCGTTCGACACGTTGACCGTGGACGCGCCGGAGACGGAGGCGACGGCGCTATCCGTCCCGGTAGCCGCCGTCGCTGCGCGCCGCGCGTTGATTTCCATCTCCGGCGACACGACGCTGATCGTCGGCTCGCCCTCCACCGTGCGATCGAGACATCGCGCCATCATCGTCTTCGCCGCGTCCGTCGCCTTCGCGTACGTCAGCGCGGCGTTTTTATCCCCGTACCCCGGCACCGCGGGCGCGACCGCGGAAGACAGCGCGCCCAACGCGTTGACGCTCACCTCCTCGCTCATGGACAAATCCTGTAACGTCGGGGTGGAGTTGAAAGGCGTCAGAAGCGGAGTTGAAAGGCGTCGAGGTGTGTGCGTCGGGATTGAAAGCGAGGCGTGGGCGGAGAGAGACGAACGCCGGGAGATAAAGTCCTTAAGGATCGGCGTTCACCACGCGAACGCGGTCGTATGGGAACCAGTGTGAGACAGAACGCGCCTTATTCGCCTCCGCGTCCGCGAGCAACGTGTCCACGAGGTCGACGCCCTTACCGCGCGTCTCCGGCGTGGATTCGCACGGGTCCGAGAGGATTCGACGGGCCACGTCCGCGATGCCGGTCGCGAACGAGTCGGACGACGGCATCGTCTTCTTCGCGGACTCCGTGAGAATCATCATCCGACTTCTTTGTGTGGCTCGGTCCCGCATGTCCGACTGCGGCGCGCACGGGTCGTTAAACGGCGACGACGCGGAGACGGACGACGACTCGAGAAGCGCGCGGCCGCGTCGACGCCGGCGTCTCTGCGTTTCTTTGAAGTCGAGCATCTGATCGCACGCGTTCGCGATGTGCGACAGCGCGGTCTCGGACTCGCCGTTCAAAAACGCTGAGGGCCGTTCCATACAAAAAATGAATGTTCATCGGTCAGCGTTTTGAAAAGGGACGCAATCAAATGAATGTTGAAACCGATAGGTGGGTGAAAAACGTGTGTATAGAACGCACCTGACTCCGCCGCCGCGAGCTTCTCCGCGCTCGCATCGGTCACCGCGCGCTCCGACGGCAGCGTCGGCCATTCCACGACGACGTCGACGGATTTCGCGGGTGAGACCGCGCCGAGTTTATCCATCGCCTGCGCGGAAACGGTCACGACGTATCCGTGGTCTCTAGATCCCCCCGGCAGCGTGCCTTTCCACGTCTTCCGCGGGCTGCGGATACGGGCGATTCCGGGTTGGGATTCATGTTCATCGGTCAGTCAGTCGGAAGGCGTCTCGATCAAATGTTGAAACCGCTCGTACTGTACGTGTAGGGCTACTGGGACCTTAATAAATAAGGAATGCGATGGACGGGTGAAAAACATTTGCACGCGCAAATGCGCAGATGGGACGCGCCTGTAGTCTTGAAGCAAGCGCGATTGATACGCGGGCGCGCCCTTGACGAGCGCGGTGAAGCGTATCATCAGTGGCAAATGCCCGTCCGGGTCGAGCGATCCATCGCCGACGGCGATCGCGAACGTCGTCTGCGCGGCGACGCCCTTCACGGGAAGCGCGGCGACCATGCCCGCGACTGGCGAAACGTTCCGTCGCAAATCGATCGACGCCTTCGCTGCGCCGTTCGCGTCCGACACGTCGATAGCGAACGCGTACGAATACAGCGTGTCGCCGTCTCTACCGAGAGCGTGGGGGGCTAACACGAGCTTGGACGTCGTCGTGCTATCGATCGCGAGGAAGCCCGCGGCGTCGAGGTCGACGGTCACGGCCGACGCGATGTCGATCGCGCCGGCGGCCGTCAACTCGTACCTTTTCGCGTTGGAGTTGAAAGGCGTCAGAAGCGGAGTTGAAAGGCGTCGATGGCGGGGATCGAAAGCGAGGGATGGGCGGAGAGACACGCCGGGAAGAAAAGTCCTCAAGGATCGGCGTTCACCACGCCGACGCGGTCGCATGGGGACCAGTGTGAAACGAGAACGTACCTTTTCGCCGTCCACGCCATCGTCCTCGTCTCGCTCGAAGCGGAGGACGTCACCGTCGCGGACAGACGCGCGCGCGATCCCGCGTTCACGACTCCGCCCGGTATCGGCGCGATCGAGACGCTCGGCGAGTTCGCCGCGCCGTTCACGACGTGGACGTACCGCGTCGCCGTCGCGGATCTGACCCCCTTCGACACGGTGACTCGGAAGGCGTAGTACCCCTCGTCCGGGGGCGCGAAGTTCGACCACGCCGCGGCGCCGTGACTCCCGCACGGCGTTCCCCCGATCGTGTTCCCCGATGCGTCGGTTTTGATACACTCCCACTGGTACGACCACGGGTTGCTCTCTTCGTCGGGGTCGATGGATTTCGACGCGTCTAGCGTGAACGCGACGCCGAGCGCGAAGACGACGCCGTCGGGGACTAAGGGTCGTTCCATACAAAGCGACGTCGGGGTGGAGTTGAAAGGCGTCAATTGGCGTTGAAAGGCGTCGCGGTCGGGGATTGAAAGCGAGGGCCCAGGCGCAGAGAAACGCCGGGAAAAGTCCTTAAGGATCGGCGTTCACCACGCGAACGCGGTCGTATGGGGACCAGTGTATAGAACGCACCTAACGACCCGCCCTCGACGACGGGCTCGAGCGGGGACGCCTTCACGAATAAGATCACGTTCACGGACGCGGCGACCGCTGGGTTGCCTTTGTTGAACGTGTCGAAGCGAATCGCGTACGTCCTTCCCTCGGGCAAGGTTCGCGGCGGCAGAAAGAGCTGCCGCGTGTTTGATTTCGTCGTCGACTCTTCGAGCGCGATTTGACTTCCGTCGCTCGTGTCGACGATTCTCCACAGAAATCCGTACCCTTGGTCGTTCGTGCACGTCGGGTCCATGTACACGATGTTCGTGACGATCTTATTCTGCAACCCTCTCGCGATCGTGCCGCTCTCTACGGTAGAGACGCCCGTGATGCTCGCGGACATCGTGCACAGCTGTACGAGCGAATGTCGGGGTGGAGTTGAAAGGCGTCAGATGGAGTTGAAAGGCGTCGAGGGCGGGGATTGAAAGCGAGGGGTGGGCGGAGAGAGACGACGGCAAAATTCCTTAAGGATCGGCGTTCACCACGCGAACGCGGTCGTATGGGGACCAGTGTATAGAACGCGCCGTGCACGTTTGGCCGTCGCCTTTCATGCCTTGCGGGCACTTCCCCCCGCACTCGCCGCCAACGCACGCATCAACACACGTGTAGCTGACGCCAGGAGGTGCGTCGGGCGTGCACGTCGTGCCGGCGGAACACGGAGAGGAAGCGCACGCGTCGTCTCGCGCGCATTTCCCACTCGCGAGGGAATAATATCCGCTGGGACAGACTCCGCACTGGGCGTTACCGTTCGTCGCGTCGTCGTCGGGATCCGAGCACGTCGTGAGAGGGTCGCACCCTCCGTAGTTCACGAAGCATTCGCCCCCGCTGGTGCTCGCCCCGCACACGCGACCTCCCTCCGTGTTCACGCACGCGACGGAGTCGCCGCACCCGCCGTTGTCCTCCGAGCATTCGTTCACGTCCGCGCATCCGTTCGCGGGCGCTGTAATGTCGGGGTGGAGTTGAAAGGCGTCAGTTGGAGTTGAAAGGCGTCGAGGTCGGGGATTGAAAGCGAGGCGTGAGCGGAGAGACACGCAGGGCAAATTCCTTAAGGATCGGCGTTCACCACGCCGACGCGGTCGTATGGGGACCAGTGTATGTCCTCGCGCGATAAACCACGCACCGGTGTCGCTCGCCGGCGAGGAGACGACGCCGTTTCCAGAGTACCCTTGCGGGCACGCGCCGCAGTGGACGACACCGCCGACGCCGGGCGTGCACGACACGATATCGGAACAGCCGCCGTTGTTGGCTTTGCACGCGTCGTCCTCCGGCGCGACGTCTTCTCCGGCGAGGATGGTGGTCGCCGTATCGATCACGTCCCTGGCACACACTACGATAATGTCTGATGTCATATCGAGATCGGAAGAAGTTATCGGGATCGTCCGACGTCCTACATCTGCACCGCTCGCGCCGTCGTAGAAATGGTTGACACGCTCACAATAGTCGAACGTACCCTGAGTTGTTCTCCTTTCCTGCGCAGATTCACCCGGTCTCGGGCACGGCGACATACCGACGTTGGACTGACATTTACCCTCACGCCAAACGCACCAATTTGGTCCATCGAAATTAGGACTTCTTACACTTAACGCATTGCACTTGGCCTCGTCGTCGTTGTACGTTCCGCACACCCTCTCACAACCCACTAATTGTGGGATATCGCACGGGCACAACGAGGTTATTGATATCGTCGAGGGGTCGGATTTCAGTACGCCGGCCGAGTTTTTATCCTCGCCGCCGCTGATCATGTGCCCGTTGGCTTGCTCGAGCAGAGGTGCGTAAATTTCTGTGAGCAGCGGGTTTCCCACGACCATAACCCCGCCTTTAACTTTGGTCCACGCGGGGAAGCTGAATTTCGAGAGGACATCGTTGAAACGCACTTCGATGCCGTGCGCGGCGGAGTCGCCGCTCCCAACGGTCATCAACTTGTCCGTGGCGAACGAAGTCAACTCGTCGTTTTCGCGCACGTGCAAGAACTCGCGGATCGATACGACGTTCGAAAAGTCCACGCTCACGAGCGCGTCCGCGTCGAGCAACTCCACGCGACCGTTAAAGGTCACGACACTGGAAAAGTCGAGTGTTTGCACGGTGCCTCCGTAGACGTAGACGTTGTCATCGATGGTCTCGTCCGTGTCGCTGTAATCGCCGCACGTGTGCCACTTCGTCGCCGGCTGCAAGTTACTGGGCTTGCACGTCGCAACGCGACACGTACACAAGCTGTTGTGGTACCTCGGTATTCGACCGGGCGTGCGGCGATTTATCGCTTCGTAACCCAGGTTCACGTACTTGGTGTATTGGGTGGCGTCCGTGGCCAGCGTGCTGTAGTCGTCTGTCGTGCCATCCCCAAGTTGCCCCCTATCGTTATGGCCCCAGCATCTGATGGTGTAATAATCTGCGAGTATAGCGCACGTGTGAACTTCGCCGTTTACCAGGTACATCACCTTCTGGTCCGTCTCGTACAAATCCGCTTCCTCCGTCGACCACGTGTCGGCGGACGCCCAAGGTCCGCCGCTGATCGTCAAATCGACAATGCTCGCGGCCAGAGTCGCGTCGTCCGTGCTTTTTAACAATTTCAAGTCGACCTCCTGTGGCAAAAATGAAAACGCTGTGGTGGTGGCGATCCCGAGCTGTCCTTCATTGTTGTCACCCCAACACTTGACCGTCTCCGATTCTTTCTCGATGGCACAGAAATGTCTCGCGCTCGCCGTGCCCAAGGACAAACTTTTCGCCTTCAAGCTTGAAGTCACGCAATTGACCTGCCCCGAGGTACAACCCACCGACACTCCCGGTGAAGATACGTCATCCGTAGCACCGTTGCCCAGTCGTCCATGAAGCCCCTTTCCCCAGCACATCACCTCGGTGTTATCGAGAAGTGCGCAATTGGATTCGTATCCGGCGACGATTTGAACCGCGTGACGACCACCGCCAAAGTTCACGTCATCGCGGCTCAGTACATACCCGGAAGTATGAGGGCCTAATTGATGACCATGACCGAGTTGCCCACGATTATTGCTCCCCCAGCACCTCACGACTGGATTCCCGTCGTCTGAGGGTGATAAAATCGCGCACGTGTGCGACCACCCGAGCGAGACGCTCACAGGCTTGTACGTGACTACCGACTGTGAAAGCCTGCGGCCCACGCTAACTTGTGGTGCATTAAAGATAATTTTAGCCGTCGGAACATCGATGGAGTTAGCAGTACTCGCGGGGTCGGCTTGCCCGTCGTTATTCTTTCCCCAGCAATACAATTCATCACCCGTCGTGATCGCGCACGAGTGCTTGGCTCCGGCGACAACCTCCTTCGCCAAGAAAGGGCCTTTTGTTGCATCTGCAAATTTCACGTACGGATAGCTGTTCCCAACACCAGCGTGCCCATTCCAGTTGCAATCGGAACCACAGCCGAGTCGATTACCTGTAGGGGTCTGTCTCCCCCAACACTTCACCCGGTCGTTGCTGAGGACGGCGCACGAGTGCTCGTATCCGACGGAGACGCTCTTGACGGTGAGGATCGGTCCGCCGTCTGTGCCGTCCACGGTGCCGAAGTCGCAAGTGCCGTCGGGGCCTCCTGAACCTAGCAGTTTTCCGGACCCGGCTTCACCCCAGCACGCCGCCCTGCCGTCGTCGAGCACGACGCACGTGTGCTGCAATCCCGCGCCCATGTACTGATGTTTTTCGAGCCCAGCCCCGACGGGAGGGACCGCTCCCGCGAGGACGAGGACGCACGTCGCGAGGACGAGGGCGCGCGCGACGAGCGAGCGGCGCCAAACTGGTTCCCATACGACCCCGTTCGCGTGGTGAACGCCGATCCTTAAGGACTTTCTCTCCGGCGCGTCCCGACCGACTGACCGACTCGAGCGGCGCGGGGGCGACGCGCGCGAGGACTTCTTCGACGCGAACGACGCGATGGATTCGTCGTGCGCCGTTCGACGCGTCCTCGCGGCGGCGCGCGTTGGGGGCGCCGAACGCTCGCGGTGCGTCGCGCCGCCGCGTGTTTCCTGCTGCCGCGCGTCTCCTCGAGGGGGGTGATCTCCTCCGCGCGTCGCCTCCGCGCGTCGCGCGTCGTCGGAGGACATGAGGCGCGGATATCGAGCGCTCGCGCGTCGAGACCCGCGCGCGCGACGCGTGCGCTCGCTCGCCGCCGCGGGGAAGCGCGGCGACGAGTGCGCGAGCGGAGACAGGAGTCTACGATTGGGGTGTTTGACGTCACATCGAACGGTATCAAGGGTGCATATGGTACAACGTCAACTCGTTTTTCGTTCGCACAACTACATCGCGACACAGCGCCTCGCGCGCATGTTACGCGATAATATTGACGGTAAGCGACCCAATATTATGCAATAAATCGATCTATATCATTGTCAAGAGAAACTTTCTCTGTGATTCTGCCGCGCGATATCACCTTCCGCCGCCGGCGCGCGCGTCGTCGACAGATGACCCGATGACCCACCTTTCGCGCGTTTTTCGAACGGAAACGCGACAGCACGTTTTTGGCAAAAAGTGACCACTGGCCTTTTCAAGCGCCGATTACATCGTGTTCTTGACAGTAAGCGACGTCATATTCTTACTTATATTGATGATATACATCACGAAGATCACTTCTTCCCACTATGATAAAGTCATTCACGACCTTCCGACGACGCCGTGGTCGCACAAACACGCGGACCCTGACGTCTGCCGAAAAATATTTCCCTGCGGAAAGGAGAAATTTTTTCACCTGAAAAATGCGAACGGGTCCGGGAGGTCTCGGTTTTTTTGCCCCATCCGCGGGTTGGCGAGGAGCGCCGTGCGGCATCGAGATTCATCGCTGGGCTACCCGCGCTCGCGCAGCATCACCCTGTGCCATATATCATGCATCACCGCCCTCGATGACGCCAGAAGTGCTACGTGGCCCCCGCGCGAGGCGCTGTGTCGCGATGTAGATGTGTCAACGAAATCGACCTGACGTTGTACCATATGCACCCTTGATAAACGGACAAGATCTGATCACTGCTCGCCCGCGTCTACAGGGTACAGTACACGTACAGTACGTCTTTTCGCGCTCGCGCGAAAAGTCGCGGTTTCAAAGTCGCGGTTTTGGGGGCTGAGGGCTACGAAGGTACGAAAGTACGAAAGTACGAAAGTACGTTTTTGCAATCTGTAGGCGTATTCAGTCTAAATTTCGTACTTTCTTTCTGAAATCGTGAATTACACCACCATGACCTTAAAGTCGCGGTTTAAAGTCGCGGTTTTGGGGGCTGAGGGCTACAAGATCACGGCACGCGTAGTGTACAGTACGTGTACACATCACGTGCACGTGTACACAGTCAGGCACGCTACTCGGCCGTGTGTCCGAACGAGACAATAATCATTCGTCGCGTCGATCTGCGCGCGCGCGCGACTCGCGGGCACGACGCGCGTCGAAGTGGGAAGACGCGCGACCGAAGGCCGCTCCCACCGGGGCTCGCGCGCATGCGCGCGCGCCGCGCCCTCCTCGTCGCGGTCGCGATCGCGATCCTCGCGCTCGCGCGCTGCGGCGCGTCGGCGAGCGACGCGCGAGCCCCCGACGCCGTCGCAGACGTCGCAGACGTCGCGCACCGCGCGTCCGCCGCCGCCGCCGCCGCCGCCGCGTCCGCGCGCGACGACGACGACCGTCTCCCTCTCGCGCGACGACGACGACGACGACGACAGCGAGCCCCCGCGCGCGCGCTCCTCCAGGTGAACAACCCCGCGGTCGCGACCTACTGCGACTACGCGACGGCGAACTGGAGGTGCGTTCCGCTGGTTCATATTTGCACCGGTTCCCATACGACGGCGTTCGCGTGGTGAAAGCCGATCCTTAAGGACTTTTCGTTCGCGCGGCACACCAGACGTCCCCCCGTCTCACGCCCGTTCCTCCCTCGCCGCGACGTCACGTCAACACGTCGACATCGCGTGATGAGTCCCCTCACGACTGACCGCGATACGTTCCATCGACCGCGATACGGAGGTGCGCCGCGCTCGCCGTGACCGACGACTGCGCCGCGGAGAAGTGCTGCGTCGCGAGGTGCGATTTCATCACACTGGTTCCCATACGACCGCGTCCGCGCGGTGAACGCCGATCCTTAAGGACTTTATCTCCCGGCGTCTCTCTCCGCCTACCCCTCGCTTTCAAACCCGACACGCCTCGGCGCCTTTCAACTCCTCCATCTGACGCCTTTCAACTCCACCCCGACGTTCGCTCGTATGGGCAATGACCCTCAGCGCGAACTGCCTCTGGCACAACGGGACGACGTGCGCGGTGGACCACGGGCTCGTCGTCGACGCGATGTTGGAGGCGCCAGGTGAGACCACCGCCCGCTCCCCACACGACCGCGTTCGCGTCGCTGGTTCATATTTACACTGGTCCCCATACGACGGCGTTCGCGTGGTGAACGCCGATCCTTAAGGACTTTTCATTCCCGGCGCGCGTTTCGTTTCTCTCCGCCCAGGGTGGGTCCCTCGGGTTCAACCCGCGCTCCGCTCCGTTTCATCGCGCGACGCGCGACCGACCGACTGACCGACCGACCGACCGACTGACCGACGTTCGTTGCGACCGACCGACCGACCGACCGAACGCCTCAGAGTTCCAAGAGGTGAAGCTCAAAGAGTTATTGTGCGCGCGCGACGGCGCGGACGAGGCGCGTCCCACACGCCGGTCCCCCCCATACGACCTGCGTTCGCGCGGCGCGACGCCGTTTCTCGACGCGCGCGCGACGACTTCGCCGGCGCGCGTTTCTCTCCGCCCGCCGTCGCTGTCGTCGATCCCGACGCCCCGAGACGCCTTTCAACTCCGTCCGCCGCGCCCCCGAACTCCGCCTGCCTCGACGTCTGTCTGTCTGTCGCGAACACACGCGGATCCATCATCGAATTATGATTCGCTACACGTCGCCACGTCACCGAATGCGATCTCGAACTGACCAATCAATCGCCGATCGACGCGGAAATCACGTCGTACAGAACGGCCCCGACGCGGCGACGTGCGACTCCCCCGAGCTCCCCGGGTGCGCGTGGAAGCCCGAGCGCGTGCTCCCCGACGGCGCGGGGGTCGTCCCGGCGCGGTGCGCGCACGACGCGCTCTGGTTCATGTACGCCGAGGGAAGGTGCGTGGATACGCGAGGACGTCCTCCGTCGCGAACTCTGACTCCCTCCTCGGGCCGCGCCGCCTCGGTTGAAAGGTTTCGGTTTCGGTTTCGGTTTCGGTTTCGGTTTCGGTTTCGGTTTCGGTTTCGGTTTCGGTTTCGGTTTCGGTTTCGGTTTCGATTTCGGTTTCGGTTTCGGTTTCGATTTGAACGAGAGTCGACCGACCGCGAAGCCCATCGACTGACCGACGCGTCGCGCGCCCGTGCCGTCCCCCTCCCACCGCCCACCCCCCACCTTCGACGACTACTGAAGTATGTGCACGAGATGCGAGGACGCGACGGGCGGCGAACGTTGCGACGGGAAGCCGGCGTGCGATTCGAAGTCGAAGTGTTGGGGCGTCGGAGCCGCGCTGGCGCGGATGTTCGAGGCGCGTTCTATACACTGGTCCCCATACGACCGCGTCGGCGTGGTGAACGCCGATCCTTGAGGACTTTTGCCGGCGCATCTCTCCGCCCAGGGTCCCTCGCTTTCAATCCACGCCCTCGACGCCTTTCAACTCCACCTGACGCCTTTGAACTCCACCCCGACGTTCGCTCGATTCAGGCGCGCGGCGACGCGGTCGACGACGTCGTGGCCGCGGCGACGCGGTCGGGCGCGCCGCCGACCGCGGAGTTCGTTCGCGCGCTGAGGCGGGAGGTGTCGACGTCGGGGAGCGCGGCGGCGGGGGGGGTCGGGGGGGGACGGTTTTGGTGAGCAGACCGCGTCGCGCGCTTTTCCCGGAGAGACGCGCGGAGAGGAAGTTTCTCCTCTCTTCTCTTCTCTTCGCCCGCCGCGCTTCCCTTTCAACGTACCGCACGTTCGACCGGTACGACGTTTCGTTTCACTGACTGACGCACGCGCACCCGCGCCCGCGATCGCTCCGCCCGTCGTACAGGACCGCGATCGCGGCGTCGCTCGCCGTCGCGGCGCTGACATATCCTTAAGGATAACAGCGAATCTGCTGACGCGCTGATGTCTTCTCATCACCCCGCGCGGAAGAAAGTTTCTTCCGGTCAAGCGTTTTTAAACCGTCGATTTTTGAGTTAATTGTCTTCCGCGCGGTTTACAGTGTACACGTACGTGTACACTAGTGTACAGTACTGTAGTCCGATAGTCCGAGAGTCAAAACTTCCAGAAAACTTCCAGAAAACAAAACTTCGACCTAAAACTTCGTTCGTCAGCAAAACGTCGACTCGAGTCGTCCGAGGGAGCGCCCGAAACGTCGCGTCCTCGCCACACGTCGCCAGCGCCCCCAGCTCGCGAGCCAAGACCTTCGAACGCCACAGCAGCCGTCGTCGACCCGCTTCATCCGATCCCGGCGGCCCGGTTCCTCCCCGCGCGCCGCGGACCGATCGACAGATGTCGCCGTTCGCGTCCCCGCGCTGCATCAGGCGCGTTCTATACACTGGTCCCCATACGACCGCGTCGGCGTGGTGAACGCCGATCCTTCAGGACTTTTGCCGTCGTCTCTCTCCGCCCACCCCACGCTTTCAATACCCGCCCTCGACGCCTTTCAACTCCATCTGACGCCTTTGAACTCCACCCCGACGTTCGCTCGTATGGAACGGCCCTCAGACCCTCCAACGCGGCGACGACAGCGATCGTCGTCCTCCTCGCGACGACGTCCGCGTTCGCGGTCCTCCGCGGCCCCGCGGGCGCGCCGACGCGCTTTCGGACGACGGGAACGGGAACGTCGTCGTCGTCGTCGACCGCGGCGCCGGGCGGGGCGCGTCTCGAGACCCAGGACGTGCGCGCGATCGTTCGCGCGACGCTCGAAGAGATCGACGCGACGAAGGTGCGTTCTATACACTGGTTCCCATACGACCGCGTCGGCGTGGTGAACGCCGTTCCTTAAGGACTTTTGCCGGCGTCTCTCTCCGCCCACCCCTCGCTTTCAATCCCCGACCGCGATGCCTTTCAACTCCATCTGACGCCTTTCAACGATCCGAACGAGACGAAGGCGAACGCGGCCGCGCCCCCCCCCCCCCGCCGCCGCCGCCGCCGCCGCCGCCGCCGACGACGAAGGCGCCCGCGAATGCCAACGCCGTCGCCGCGACGCCCGCCGACGCCGCGACGGGGGGCGATTTCGACGCGTCGCTGACGCGCGTCAAGGACGCGCTCGACGCGCGTCTCTCCGACGTCGGCGTCGGCGTCGTCTGAGGCGCGTCCCATACACTGGTCCCCATACGACCGCGTTGGCGTGGTGAACGCCGATCCTTAAGGACTTTTCCACCCGGCGTTTCTCTCCGCCCGCCCCTCGGTTTCAATCCCCGCCCTCGACGCCTTTCAACTCCGTCTGACGCCTTTGAACTCCACCCCGACATTCGCCCCGCCGGGCGTCGGCTCCGTCGCGGAGAAGCGCGCGCTGGCCGTCCCGAGGAACGACGAGTTCATGAGCGCCTCGGTGTTGCAGGGCGGCCAAGTGTGGGACGAAGACGTCCTCAAGGCGCTGCTCGACGTCGTCGAGGAAGGCTCCGCGGCGATCGACGTCGGCGCGAATTACGGAAGGCGCGTCCTCACGGCACTCTCTCTCGACCGCTCGTTCCGTATCCTTTCCTTTGTACACGTGTCATCTCCACACTGCACAATACCTGACACGTGTCGCCCATCCCGCCCGCTCATCGCCGCGCGCAGTTACTCGGTGTTTTTCTCCGACAAAGTGGGCCCCACCGGCCGCGTGTACGCCTTCGAGCCCCAGCCGTTCATTCACTCGGTGTTGAATTTCAACCTCGTCTTAAACGACGCGTCTAAAAACGTCCAGACTTTCCGCGGCGTCCTCGGTCACGCCGAGACGACGACGCACATGTCCGACGTTCTCAGCGACGGCTCCAAGAAGGGCGCGTCGTTCGCGGCGACCGCGGCGAAGGGCGAGCCGGTGAATTACGGAGGCAGGCAGATCGGCCAGGGCGGCGAGGAGGTTCCGATGCGGACCCTGGACTCGTTCCGCATCGCGTGTCCGATATCGATGCTGAAAGTGGACGCCGAGGGCGCGGAACATCTGGTGTTTTACGGCGCGCGGGAGACAATCAGGCGCGTCCTCCTCACACTGGTCCCCGTACGACCCCGTTGGCGCGGTGAACGCCGATCCTTAAGGACTTTATCTCCCGGCGATTCTCTCCGCCCACCACCCCTCGGTTTCAATCCCGACGCGCCGCGATGCCTTTCAACTCCTCCAACTGACGCCTTTCAACTCCACCCCGACGTCGCTTCGTATGGGCAATTACCCTCAGACGATGCGCGCCGACGATATTTTACGAGTCCAACTACCAGACGCTCTCCGAGGAGACGACGACGACGTTGAAGGTCCCGCCCGAGGCGAAAACCTTCGACGTCGCCGCGTGGGCGACGGGCGAGCTCGGATACGCGAAGGACGAGGTGAAACGCGTTGGCGGCACTGTGGACTTTGTCCTCAGGCCGCCCGCGCGGAGGAAGAACGCGAGAAACGCGACGGCGACGGCGGCGACGACGACGAGCGCGGCGGCGGCGATGACGACGACGAGCGCGGCGGCGGCGGCGAATGCGAGCGCGGACGCGTCGAACGTGAGCGGCGACGTCGTCGACGAGGCGGGCGAGTTGGCGCGCGCACCGCGATAACCTTAGTGTGATTTGACGTGTTGTTGTTTGTCGTCGTGTTCGTGTCGTCTACAACATGCGTGTTGTATACGTAGCAGAAGTTGATTGTTATCGATGGCACGACGTTTTCACAGAACAAGTCGCGCGACGGATCTCTTCTTCTTCTCTTCTTCTATTTTACTCTCGAAACGCGGAGCGAAGGTAATACGTCCCGTCCCGCCTCGTGATCTTCTCGAACCCGCGATCGAACCGCGCGTCGCACCCGTCGCGCACGCGCTTCCTCTCGCTCGCGTCGTAGTAGCGGCACGCGTCGTCGTCGTCGTCCGAGGCGCGCCGCCGGGCCGCCGCCGCCGCCGCGCGGACGCGATCAGTCGCCAAACGTTTCCCGGCGTCGCGCGCCTTCGCCCCGGCGACGCGCACGGCCGCGTTCAGCGCGCCGCTGCCGGCGGCGATCTCGCCGCGGAACGTCGCGACGACGTCGTCCCCTTGCGCGTCCGCGATGGCGTCGAACAGACGCGCGGCGCACCACGGCGGGAGCGGGCCGCCGCCGTCTCTCGACGCGTCGAATTCCGCGGTGTACACCGTCCTCGTTCTGGGCGGGGCGAAAATCGGGGTGGAGTTCAAAGGCGTCAGACGGAGTTGAAAGGCGCCGAGGGCGGGGATTGAAAGCGAGGGATGAGCGGAGAGAAACGCCGGGTGGAAAAGTACTTAAGGATCGGCGTTCACCTCGCGAACGGGGTCGTATGGGGACCAGTGTATGGGACGCACCTCGTACACGCCCCGCCCGCCCCCCCCCCGCCGCGCTCCCTAAGAGGTCTCCCCGCGGGCCCCGCGGGACCCGCGACGGTCTGCGATTTTCCAACCTTGAGCGAAATCTTACGAAGCGTCGCGTTCGCGAACGGCGTCGGCGCGAGGATGAGCGGGACGTCCTTACCGCCGCCGCCGCCGCCTGCGTGGGTGAAGCGATCGGTCAGTCGAACGTCTTACCGGTCAAACGTTGAAAGGGAAGCGCGGGTGAAGAGTGACGACGGCAAAAGTCCTTAAGGATCGGCGTTCACCACGCGAACGGGGTCGTACGGGAAGCAGTCTCACCGCCGCCGCCGGCGCCGTCCTTCTTCCCCTTCCCTTTGAGCCCCTTATTCGCGTCACCGCCGAAGGCTGTCTCTCCCGCCGCCGCCGCGCCCGGGTCGCCGCCGCCGCCGCCGCCGCGCGCGCCCTCGAGCAGGACGCTTAAGAGTCCGTGCACGGCCACCGCGCCGGTCACGCACGCGACGCCTCTTGCGGGGTCCCGCGCCGCGGACGCGCCGCGCGCGTAAAAATTTCGATTCGCGTCCGCCCTCAAGATGGGCTTCCCGTGGTCGTCGAGCACGTGGTGGTCCGCGTCCTGCTCGTCCGGGGTGGAGTTGAAAGGCGTCAGTTGGAGTTGAAAGGCGTCGCGGGCGGGGATTGAAAGGAAAGGGTGGGCGGAGAGAAACGTCGGCAAAAGTCCTTAAGGATCGGCGTTCACCACGCCGACGCGGTCGTACGGGGACCAGTGCGACGCGACTCCTACCTGATCGTCCTCCCGCCCGCCGCCGTCGTCCTTACCGCCGCCGCGCGAGACCTTCGCGGATCGATCCGCGGCATGGTCGTCCTCGCCGAGGACGTCGTACGGCACGTCCGCGTCGTCCAGCGCGGCGCGGAAGCGCCCGTGGTCCGCGTTCGTGACGAGCGCGAACCCGAGCCCGCCGGTCGCTGAGGGTAATCGTCCGTACGAGCGATGATATCGGGGTGGAGTTGAAAGGCGTCAGAAGCGGAGTTGGAAGGCGTCGAGGTGTGTCGGGATTGAAAGCGAGGGACCCTGGGCGGAGAGAAACAAACCAAACGCCGGGAAGTAAAGTCCTTCTTAAGAAACGGCGTTCACCGCGCCAACAACGCGGTCGCGTGGGGACCGGCGTGAGATAGAACGCGCCCGAGTCCGTCTCGTCGTCGCCTTCGGCGCCGCCGCCCGCGCCGGGCGCGCAGAACAGCACGACGCGCTCGTCGTACACGACGTAGAACGCCTCGCACTTCCCCACCCTCAGCGCGGCGTACGCGGACACGAGCGCGTCGCCCCTACAAAAAAAGTTCACCGGTCAGTTGAAAAGGGATGTGATCAAATGTTGAAACCGGGCGATGGGTGAAAAACGTTTGTATTGAACGCACCACGCGTCCACGCGCCGCTCGTGAAACGCTCTCCCGCGCTCCGTCGCGCGCATCTCTCTTACCAGCTCGGGCTCCATCGGCGAGGACGGATGCTGCCACGTCATCGACGCCCTCGCGATCGTCGCCGCGGCGCTCTCCCTCTCCTCCGCGTTAAACGCGTCGCGCGCGCGCCCGGACGCGAACGCGCGGACGCCGCGGTCGCCGCCGGCGCCGTCGCCCGCGCGCGCGGCCAGGCATCGAAACGGCGCCGACGACGCGAAGGCGACGCGCGACTTGAGGGTCGTTCCATACGAGCGAACGTCGGGGTGGAGTTGAAAGGCGTCAGTTGGAGTTATGAGGCGCCGAGGGCTGGGGTTGAAAGCGAGGGGTGAGCGGAGAGAGACGCCGGGAAAAGTCCTTAAGGATCGGCGTTCACCACGCCGACGCGGTCGTACGGGGACCAGTGTATAGAACGCACCTTGAGCGCCCAGTCCATCGGCAGCGTCGCGCGAACGCGCGCTCCTCCTCCCGCGTCGGCGGCGTCCGCGTCGGCGGCGTCCGCGTCCGCCTCGCCGCCGTTCGCCGCGTCCGCCGCCGCGTCCGGGTCCGCGCATCGCACGCGCTCGACGCGCCGGAGCGCGCCCGTGGAGAATCGCGCGGTCGACGGCCGCGCCGCGTCGCTCTCGTCGTCGTCGCGCGTCCCGCCGCCGCGATCGCGATCGATCCCCGCGACGTCGCGCCACGTGCTGACGCCGCGGTCGGCGCGACGCGCGGCGGCGGGGTTGGCGATCGCGTCGGCGCGCGCGCCGCGTCGATCATCACCGACGCGGTCGTCGCGCGCGTCGTCGTCGTCGTCGTCGTCGTCGTCGTCGTCGTCGTCGTCCGCGCCTCTCCCGGGCGCGAGATCGCGCGCGCGGGTCGGCTTCCCCGCGGCCCCGGCGCGGTTCCGGAGCGTGTCCGCGAAGCTCATGACGCCCTCCCTCGCGCGCGAGCGCTCGCGCGCGCGCGCCCCGAGAGTGTGTGTGGAGATAGATGTGTTTGAACGCTCGACGTAGTCTGGTCGCGTGCTAACAACCTGAAGGTGCATTTCTTAATATTGAGCTGTCGGGTGAACCCCGACGGTCTCTCATCTCTATCTATCTTTCTCTTCTTCCTCCTCCTCCTTCTTCTTCTTCTTCGGCGCCGCGTCGCCGTCGTCGTCGTCGTCGCCGTCGTCGTCGTCGTCGTCGTCGTCGTCCCGCCGCTTGAACATGACCGTCTTCCCGTCCAACGCCTGAACCGCCGCGTCCAAAGAGCTCCACGCGTAAGTTTTTTTTTTTTTTTTTTTTTTTTGGAAGTTGTTGTTACGTGTACTATTCGTACACAATTATCTATGCACGCGCTAAGACTACCCCCTACCCCTCCCAATCCCCCCCGCCGTATCTCTCGCTCGTCACCGCGCGACCGCGACGGACTTCCTATGAGCATTTCGTCTCACCGACGGACTTCCTGACCGCCCCCGGACTGCTCGCCGCCGCGAGCTCCAATCCCTCGCGCGCGTACCCGCGCACGAGTCCGTCCCAACGCTCGTCCAATATCCTCAGCTTCTCCGCGACGGCTTTCGCGCGCGCCTGTCGACGGGTCCAGCGTCGGTCAGTCGGTCAGTCGCGCGCGGTGAAACGCGACGTCGTGAGGGAAGCGCGGGCGGGTCGAAGAGAGAGAGACGAGAGACGAGAGACGAGACGAGACGAGACGACGCGCGGGCGACGGAAACAGAGGTCAGTCGTCGGCGGTCTCACCGTCGCCGCGCGCGCGTACGTCAACAGCGCTCGCGCGTCGTTTGGATCAATCGACGTAACGTCTCTCTGATGTGCGTTTTGTCGTTGGAAAGAAGAAACCACCGACGCGGACGCGGCGATCTCGTCGTCCAGGGGCGCGAACAACGCGCGCGCGGCGTCGCGATCCTCGGCGGAGACGTCGACGCCGTCGATGGTCTCCAACGACGGCAGAGTCCTCGTCGCGTACGGTCGATACAGCGTCAGCGATCGAAGCGCCGGGTTGCCCGTCGCGCTGACCGAGAGCTTCGCGATGAACCTCCCGTCGGCGTCCCCGGAGCCGCCGAGGCCGAGCGCGGCGAGCTCGTCCAGGAAGGACAACGACGAGAGCGCGCACTCTTCCAGTCTGAGTTCGTGGACGCGCGGCATCCCGGTTTTGATTGATCGTAACGTCTCGCTCATGTGCGTTTTGTTGGACATGTACCGCAGGATCACGCACTCCGCGTGCGGCGCGTTCGCGTCCTCGGCGAGGTTTTCGACCGAGCCGTACACCGTCAGCGTTTTCGTCGCGACGTCCCACCCGGTCGCGTGGAGCCCGGTGCGCAACGCTCGAACGGCGACGGGCTTCGTCGTCGGGGTCGCATGAGCGTTTACCCTCGTCGCGTCGTCGTTCGTCGTTCTCGACGGCGGCGGCGGCGGCGACGACGACGACGACGTCAAGCGCAGCCCGTGCGCGGCGGCGGCGACGCGTTCGAGGTATTTCGTGGACCCGCTCAGGCCCGCGCCCGCGTCTTGTAACGCCTCCGAACCGGACGTTTTAAACAGCCCCTCAACCATATCGGCATCATCAGCCGCGGTGGCGGTGGCGTCGAGCTCCGCGAGCTCCGCGCGTTCCCTCGCGCCGACGGCGACGTTATCCAGACACCGCAGCGTCGGCGTGTAGATAATCTCGAGGACGCGCCTTCGGACCGATGGCGGGGTGGAGTTGAAAGGCGTCAGATGGAGTTGAAAGGCGTCGAGGGCGGGGATTGAACGCAAGGAATGGGCGGAGAGACACGCCGGGCAAAGTCCTTAAGGATCGGCGTTCACCACGCAACGCGGTCGTATGGGGACCAGTGTAAGGAGGACGCGCCTTCGGACCGCCGCCGCGCCGCCGCCGCCGTCGCCGCGGAGGTCTCCGCGCTCGGCGAACGGATTCCCGTCGACGGACGCCTCCGTCAGCCTTCGAAGCGCGCGCAGCGGCGTCAACGCGTCGAACGTTCTCAGCGCGTTACCGCTGAGGAACACGCGCTGCAGGTTCGGGGGCAGACGCGTCGGCTCCGCGCCCCCGACGCCGCCGCCGCCGTCGTCGTCGCCGAGACGCGAGACGACGTTCCTGCGCAGATTCAACTCCGCGAGTCCCTCTAGCGCGCTCAAGTCGCCGATCTCGCGGACGCGATTCCCCGCGAGGTTCAACACGCGAAGCGATCGCAGCGCTTCGCCGCCTTCGCCGCGTCGCAGCCCTTTGAGATCGTGAATCTAATTAATCCCGGGTCGAGGGTCAAGTTCAAAGGCGTCAGTTGGAGTTGAAAGGCGTCGAGGGCGGGCGTTGAAAGCGAGGAGTAGGCGGAGAGAGACGACGGCAAACGTCCTCAAGGATCGGCGTTCACATCGCGAACGCGGTCGTATGGGGACCGGTGCGATGAGGAGAACGGAGAACGCGCCTCGTTGTCGTGGAGGTCCAACACGTCCAGACGCGTCAGCCGAGACAGCCCGTCGACGACCTGGATCTCGTTCCTCCCGAGCATGAGCACGCGCAGCCCCGGCACCGCGTCCAGGCCGTCGACGCTCCGCAGCGCGTTGTCGTAGAGGTCTAAGAAGACGAGCGCGCGCGTGCGCTCCATGCGCTCGATGGATCGAATGCGGTTGTGTTGGTAGTTGAGCAAGCGAAGTCGATGCTGATGACAGAGGGCCATTCCATACAAAAACAGTTCACCGGTCAGTTGAAAGGGGATGCGATCAAATGTTGAAACCGGACAATGGGTGAAAAACTTTTGTACAGAACGCACCTCGCCCTCGATCTCCGCGCACGCCGTCAGACCGCGTCGGTCGAGGTCGAGGCGCTCGGGCGCGGCGTCGCGCGTCGCGCGCGAGCGGTAGACGACCGCGACGCCGGGGTTCGAGCGGCTCTCCGCGATCAAGACGCCGTCGTCCGAGGAAGGGGAAGGGCTCGAAGGGGATGATGGGGAGGCGGCGGCCCCGGGGGAGGCGACGCGCGATCTCGCGCCGCCGTCGCCGTCGCTCGAGCGCGTCGTCGAGACGCCCCCGCCGCTCGCGCGCGGCGCGGACGCGCGATGCGCGAGCCCGCGCGCGAAATCCCTCGACGTCGGCGGCGAACGCGGATGACGCGGACCCGCGAGCGACGACGACGACGACGACGTCGACGGCGTCCATCCCCCGACGAGCGCGGACGCGTCGCCGCGAGCACCACCGAAGCCGCCGAACTCGATGGAGACTCTCGCCGCGCGCGCGCCGGCCCCCGAGTTTAGCCCGGGCGCGGACGACGCGGAGGATGAGGACGACGACGGAGGGCGCGAGCCCGCGCGCGCTGGCGCGTCGGGCGGCATCCCTCGCGCCGCGGTCTCTGCGTGCGTGGGTTCTGGGTTCTGTCGAGGGCGCGTTTGAACGCGAAGTCGGCACCTGATGAGTGCAACAGAAATCGTAAGCGCAGGCGGGGACACGCTGGACTTTCCCGGAAATTTAAAAAATTAAGTTTACAAAGTAGTCCGCGGTATTAAAGATATTTCCGTACGTGTACGGGCATTTAGTCATCAGAGGCGCGGGAATTTCCGCGTCGTCACACGTGGCAGCCACTCTTCGCGCGAAAACGCGTCATGCGTCGTCGAAAGGACGCGCGAAAACCACCGGGCGCGACCGCCGACGCCCGCAGTCTCCATCCGCGCGCGCGAGGCCGACACGATGCCCGCGCCGACGGTCGCCGCCGCCGCCGCCCTCGGCGTCGCGCGCGCGCCGACCGCGCGAGACGCCGCCGCCGCGCGCCGCCGCGCGAGCGCGACGCGGCCTCGTCGTTCGCGCGTCGTCGCGCGTCGATCGCAGCCTCGCGCGACGACGACGACGACGACGACGACGACGCCTCTCCGCGCGCTGCCGGACGACGCCGCCGACGCCGCCGCGGACGCGCTCGCGTCGAAGATCGACGGCATGGACGCGGACGCGCGCGCCTCGGTCGTGCCCATCCTCGACGACGTCCTCGCCGCGGTCGCGTCCGGCGACGCGTTCGCGTACGTCCCCGCCGCGACGACGACGGCGACGACGGACGACGCGAGCGCGAGCGCGAGCGCGACCGGCGTCGTCAAACGCGTTCGCGCGCCGGGGGAGGTCGAGCGGTTCGAGAACGCTCAACGGTCGAGCGTTTTCTCTCAGATCGGGTTCGAGCGCTGGGGCGGCGGCGTCGGCGTCGCCGCGCTGCAGCGCACGCTCGGGATGTACAACAACCAGATCGACGCGGACGTCCTCGACGAGGGTGCGAAATTGAAATTGCGCATTTCACCCGCCGCCCCTCGGTTTCAACGGTTTCAACGTTTCGCGATCAACGGTTTCAACGTTCGATCAACGGTTTCAACGTTCGATCAACGGTTTCAACGTTCGATCGCGTCGACGTTCAACTGACCGAAGAATACACCACCACTCCACTTTTTTCGCGCGCGTTCTCGTGTTCCGTGCAGACCCCGGCCTGAACCAGCTCCTCGTCTCGCGCGGCGGAAGCACGGTCTCGAAGCTCTGGACACAAGACACGTGGGAGCGGCACCGCGCGGTGAGTCGATACTGGCGGCACCTCGGGAGCGTGCCGAGGAGCACCGTGTTCACGCGAATCTTAGGTGCGTTCTAGCTTATATGCAAACGTAGACTATTTCACCCATCGCTCGGTTTCAACACTTGATCGCGTCCCATTTCAACTGACCGGTGATGAACTTTTTTTGTATGGAACGCCTCTCAGAGCCGATACTCTTGATCACTGCGTGGGCGTGGGCGTGGGCGGCGTGGAACGCGGGCGGCGCAGGTGATGAGACCGCTTCCCAGACTGCGTCCCATACGGTCCCGTTGGCGCGGTGCACGCCGATCCTTAAGGACTTTCTCTCCCGGCCCGGCGTCGCTCTTCGCCCACTACCCCTCAGTTTCGATTCCATCCCGACGCGCCGACCCGGCGCCTTTCGACTCAAACCCGACGCCTTTCGACTCAAACCCGACGCCTTTCGACCGACGCCTTTCGCCTTTCAAACCCGCCCGCCCAGGCGCCGTCGCCGCGCACGGCGCGGCGAGGCTCGCGGCGTCCGCGGCGACCGCGGCGACGCCGTTGACGATCCTGACGCGCGCTTTCGACGCCGCGTGCGCGTCGTGCACCGCCGCGACGTGCCCGCCCACCGCGCACTCGCTCGCGGGGCTCGCGCTCGGCTTAGGCGCGTCCCATCTCACACTGGTTCCCATACGACCGCGTCGGCGTGGTGAACGCCGTTCCTTAAGGACGTTTGCCGTCGTTTCTCTCCGCCCAGGGTCCCTCGCTTTCAATCCCGACGCGCCTCGACGCCTTTCAACTCCGCTTCTGACGCCTTTCAACTCCACCCCGACGTTCGCTCGTATGGACCCTCGACCCTTTTAGTCCTCGTCTTTCGCACGAATAACTCGTTCGCGCGGCTCAACGAGGCGCGCTTGCTGTTGGGCACCCTCGTCCGACTCGTCCGCGATTTAGGTGCGTTCTATACAAACGTTTTTTCACCCATCGCCCGGTTTCAACACTTGATCGCGCCCCCTTTCAACTGACCGATGAACTTTTTTTGTATGGAATGGCCCTTAGCGCGAACGTGCGTGTACGTCCCCGACGCCGCGAGCGACGCGCGCCGTCGGATCGTTCGCTACGCCGCCGCGGTCGGGCACGCGTGCGAAGCGCACGCGCGCAAGGGCCGGACGCGAAGCGACGTCAACGACCCGACGGCGTTCAAGGCGCGTTCTATCTCACACTGGTCCCGCCCATACGACCGCGTCGGCGTGGTGAACGCCGGTCCTCGAGGACTTTACTTCCCGGCGCGCGTTTCTCTCCGCCCATCACCCCTCGCTGGTTTCAATCCCGACGCGCACACCTCGACGCCTTGCGACTCCACTTCTGACGCCTTTGAACGCCTCCACCCCGACGTCGCTTTGAACGATGGACCCTCGACCCTAAGGTGGATGCTCGCTCGAAACTCGGCGCGATTCTCGGCGAGGAAGAGACGGCGCGCGTGACGGGCGACGGCGTCAACGTCCCGATGCTGATGCACGCGCGGTGCGCGGAAGCGCTTCGAACCGCGCTCGAGCTCGGGATGCCGCCGCTGATGCATCAACGCGCGGAGACGTTGCTCGGAGAGATCGCCGCCGTTCCGGGCGGGTGCGAACGCATCCAGGCGCGTTCAATCTCACACTGGTCCCCATACGACCGCGTTCGCGCGGTGAACGCCGATCCTTAAGGACTTTATCTCCCGGCGCTTCTCTCCGCCCACACCTCGCTGGTTTCAATCCCGACGCACACACCTCGACGCCTTTCAACTCCGCTTCTGACGCCTTTCAACTCCACCGCGAACGCGTCCAGTCGACGCCGATTCCCGTGAGCTACACGCGGCACACGTCGCGTTCGCTCATGCTGTGGCTGCTCACGCTGCCGTTCGCGCTCTGGGACGGCATGGGGTGGGCCGCCGTGCCCGCGGTGGCGCTCATGTCGTACCTGATGCTCGGGATCGACGAGATCGGCGTGCAGATCGAGGAGCCGTTCGGGGTGCTGCCGGTGAAGGTGCGTTCTATACACTGGTCCCCATACGACCCCGTTCGCGTGGTGAACGCCGATCCTTAAGGACTTTACTTCCCGGCGCATCTCTCCGCCCAGGGTCCCTCGCTTTCCATCCCCGCCCTCGGCGCCTTTCAACTCCGTCTGACGCCTTTCAACTCCACCCCGACTGGTGAAGCCGCTGTGCGACGCGTGCGAGAGGGACGTGCGCGCGCTGGACGCGGCGTTGGGGTTGGGCGCGTTTGCCGCCACGTCATCGACCGCCACGTCAGCGTCCGCCACGTCAGCGTCCGAGGCGACGCGGCGCGAGGGCGACGGCGCGGGGGGAACGGCGACCGCGGCGACGGCGACGGCGACGGCGAGCCCCCGCGTTCGCATCCGCTCGCGCGCGCGCGCCGCCCGCTTCCGAGCGTCGTCCCGCCTCCGACTGGTTCCCGTACGACCGCGTTCGCGTCGTGAACTTCATTCCTTCAGGGCTTTCTCTCCCGGCCTCCGTCTTCTTCGCCCCCCCCGCGCGCTTCCCGCGGGCCGGTCGTCGGTCGACGCCTTCGGGGAGGCGACGGACGACGACGACGACGACGACGACGACGACGACGCGGCGTCCCCCGAGCCGCTGTTGATCGTGGTGGAGTGCGACGGCGTGCTGTGCGACGTGCACCTCGACGGCCACCGCGAGGCGTTCAACGAGGTGCGTCCCATCTCACACCAGTCCCCATACGACCGCGTTCGCGTGGTGAACGCGATTCCTTAAGGACTTTACTTCCCGGCGTACTGTATCTCTCCGCCCAGGGTCCCTCGCTGCTTTCAATCCCCGCCCGCGTTCCCTTTCAACTCCGCTTCTGACGCCTTTCAACTCCACCCCGACGTTCGTCGCTTCGTATGGACCCTCGACCCTGAGACGTTCACCGAGCTCGGCATGGAGGGCGCGCGCTGGAGCCAGGACGAGTACCTCTCGCTCCTGCGCTCTGGAGGCGGGACCGCGTACGGGATGGTGGAGCGCTACTTCCGCTACTACGGCTACCCCACCCCGGAGCTCCGCGGCGACGACGTGGGCGAGCCCCCCGCGGGCGGCGGCGGCGGCGGCGCGGGCGGCGCGGCGACTTTGGGGATGTTTTTGCCCGAGGGGTACGAGAACGCTTCCGCCGCGTCGCGCGCCGCCGCCGCGCGCGCGGCCGCGAGCCGCGACCCGGTCAACAGAGAGCTCCTGGCGACGCGACGCGCGGAGTGGATCCGCGGCGTCGTCGAGAAGAAGGTTCTACACGAGCACTGGTCCCCGTACGACCGCGTCGGCGCGGCGCGCGTCGTTCCTTAGCTGAGGACTTTACGTCCCGGCGTTCGTTTCCCTCCGCCCAGGGTCCCTCGCTTTCAATCCCGACGCACACACCTCGACGCCTTTCAACTCCGCTTCTGACGCCTTTCAACTCCGCCCACCCCGACAGGACGCCAACTTCGCGCGCATGGTGGAGGAGGGACGGCTGCGGCTCAGGAAGGGCGCGCTGGAGTTTCTGGACGAGTGCTTGCTCGAGGAGAACGCGCGGGTGGTGCGACCGAGACCACCGCACGATATGCCACGTCATATCCCGTCGGTCGTTACCCACCACACGATATGCCACGTCATATAATCTGATCACGCGTTGACCAATCAATCGTATCCCGTTCGCCCGCCCCGCGCGTCGCAGGTGATCATCGGCGCCACCGCGAGCGCGCCGGAGGAGAACGTGATGGGCGCGGTGCTCCGCGCGATGGGGTGCGTTCTATACACTGGTCCCCATACGACCCCATCGGCGTGGTGAACGCCGATCCTTAAGGACTTTTGTCGGCGCATCTCTCCACCCACCCCTCGCTTTCAATCCCCACCCTCGACGCCTCTCAACTCCGACTGACGCCTTTCAACTCCACCCCGACGTTCGCTCGTATGGACACTCGACCCTAAGCCCGCTGCGAGCCGCCGCCATCTCCGTCTCGGACGCGAACGAGATCGTCGACGGCGCGAGCCTCTCTTCTCTCTCGGCGGCGGCGACGACGACGACGGCGCCGGCGGCGGGCGCGGGAGCCGGCGCGGGCGCGGGCGCGGGCGCGGCGGCGAGCGCTTCGAACGACGCTTCGAGAGCCGATGATTCCGGGAAGAACGCGAAGTCGAATTTGGACGAAGACGACGCGCTCGACGCCGTCGGGGACCACGCGGCGGCGCACGACGAGGCGTGGGAGGCGGCGCGGCGAGAGATGCAGGCGACGATGAAGGCGCGCAAGGGCGAGCTCCTCGCCGCGGAGGTGGGCGGCGATTTACAGGCGCGTCCATGTTTACACTGGTCCCCGTACACACCTCGACGCCTTTCAACTCCGCTTCTGACGCCTTTCAACTCCACCCCGACCGACGTCGCTTCGTATGGGCAATTACCCTCAGCGGCAGAGCTTCGCCAGCGACGTCATCGTGGACGCGTCGGTGTTTTGCAACTCCACGCGCTCGGTGATCAACGCGGGGAGTCTTCGCGGGATATTGGAGAAGAAGGGCGTGCGCGCGGACCGGTGCGTGTTCGTCGGCGCCAGCCGCGCGACGGCGACGGAGGTGCGTTCTCTTCATCTCGCACTGGTCCCCATACGACCCCGTCCGCGTGGTGAACGCCGTTTCTGAAGGACTTCGCCCGGCGTTTCTCTTCTCCGCCCGCCACCCCTCGCCGCTTCGTTTCAATCCCGACGCGCCCACGCGACGCCTTTCAACTCCTCCCTCCGTCTGACGCCTTTCGACTATCAACTCCCTCCGCCCACCCCGACGTGCGTCGCTTCGCAGGCGAACGCGGCGGGCGTCTTCAACGTGGTGTGCCGCACGGCGAACCAGGCGGACTCGCAGATCGTCGGCGTCGCCATGGTCGTGGACGACTTCGGCGGCGGCGGAGGGCTCACGCTGCGGTACGTCAAGGCGAGGATGGCCAGCTGGACGGGCGAGACCGTGGGGGGAAGCGAGATTTGATTGAAGGAGTATCGTAAGTTGTTGTTACGAAGGTACTTTCGAAAGTACTTATTAGCACGCCTCGACCTCCGTCGACATACAGTAACCTTACAGTAGAAACGAACGAACGAACGCGTCGATTCGATCACTTCAACACCGCGCTGACGTAAAACGTCCTCGGGGTCGGATCGTCCCCGTCCCCGCCGTCCCCGCCGTCCCCGCCGTCCCCGCCGTCCCCGTCGTTCCCGCCGAAATCGTTCGCCCTCCCTCCCTCATCCCCGCCCCCGCCCCGCCGCGTCGGCGTCTTTCCCTCCCACCGACCGCCGTACCGCGCGTCGCACGTCGCGTCCCCGGGCTCCATCGCCGTCTCGACGTTCCACCCGAGCGACGAAAACGCGCGCTCCGGTTCGTCGTACGCGCTCCGCCACGTCGCGCGCGCGCCCGTCCCCGCCCTCGCCCGTCGCAGCGCGGCGACGTTGACGCACGAGGCGACGAGCCTGGAGCCGCGCGCGGAGAGCGCCGCGCACGCGCGCAGCGTCGCGTCTGATGAGGGAAGGCGATCGGACGGACGGGAGAGAAAGTCCTTAAGGAATGAAGTTCACAACGCGAACGCGGTCGTATGGGAACCGGTGTGAGAGACATAGAACGAGAAGAAGCGAATCGACGGACGTCAGGGCGGAGTCGCGAGGCGTCGCGCAGGCGCGTCGGGATCGAACGGAAAGCGGCGAGGGGCGATGAGCGGAGGTGACGGAGAGAAACGAACGCCGCGCGCGCGCGCGCGCCGGGAGAGAAAGGAAAGGAAAGGAAAGTCCTCAAGGAATGAAGTTCACCGCGCCGACGCGGTCATCATACGGGAGTCAGTCTGGTCACGCGCCCGAATCCTTCTGCGAGAGGTAGTAGAGCAGCCCTTCAAGCACCCACACCGTGCGCGTCGAGGGGTCGTGCCCCGCGTCACGCAACCTCGTCGTCCAGTCGCGACGCGCGAGATTCGCGCACACGGCGTGGTACGCGCGCGTCAGCGTCAGCGGCGGCGGCGGCCCCGCGCCCGCGCCCGCGGAGACTGATGATTGACGAGGCGCGTTCCATGCGAGCGAAATTCGTCGGGGCGGAGTCGAAAGGCGTCAGTTGGAGGAGTTGAAAGGCGTCGCGTGGGCGCGTCGGGATCGAAAACGGCGAGGGGTACTGTAGTGGGCGGAGAGAAACACACGCCGGGGGATAAAGGAAGTCCTTAAGGAACGGCGTTCACATCGCGAACGGGGTCGTATGGGGACCAGTGTGATGATAGAACGCGCCCGACGCGATGACGCTTTGCTTCCTCTCCAGCACCTCCGGCACGTCCACCTCGAACAGCGCGCGCGCTCTCGCGACGCGCTTCCCCGGAGAGAGCCTCCACGCGCGCGCGTCGAGCCCCGCGCCGAGGAGGACGACCTGCCACGCGCCGGTTGACGTTCCATCTTCCGCGTCCCCGTCCCCGTACCCGTCCCCGCGCAGCGCCGAGACGACGACGTCGTCGAAGTAGCGCGTTCGGATCGCGATGCGACCGCCGTCGCCGCCGCGCGCGATGGCGCGCCGCATCGCGTCCTCGCCCGCGAGCGCGGCGGCGAACGGGTCGCGGAAGAGGCGATCGCGCGGCGCGCGGTCGGACTCGAGCGCGCGAAGGGCCGCGATGGACTTGGACGTGTCCGCGACCAGGGACGGGATCGTCCGACGCGTCCTCGCGCCTCCTCCTCCTCCGCGACGACGACGACGACCGACGCCGAGGAGGCGCGAGACGGCGAGGAGGACGAGCGACGCCGCGGCGAGGGAGGACGCGAGCGCGCGACGCGCGGCGGCGCGCGCGATGGAGGTCCGCATCGCCGCCGCGATGAGCCCGGGCGGGGGGTGGCGTCGCGCGGCGGGGGGACGACGACGACGCGGCGCGCGCGGCGATGCGCCGCGCGCGAGGGGAGAACGCGCTTCGGCGGAAGCTCGCTGACGCGGAATCTCGGACACGACGCGCAACGCGCTCGATGAGATGGTGGTAAGAGACTAATTGCTCATATAAAGTACGTAGTACGTGAAACCTATATGAGCATTTATCATAGTTTGAAAGTACGCGTACCGAACGCGGCTCTCGCCTCGAGCGTCTCGTCGCGCGGCATCGCATTGCATCGCTCGCGCGGAACACCGCGAACGGACCTCTCGCGCGATGGTGCGCGACCCGCGCTCGCTCGCTCGCTCTCTCTCTCCCCCCCCCCTCGCGCCCCGGCGCGGTCCTCCCCCGCGTCCCCGTCGCCTCCTCGCGCGTCGCGCGCGTCGATCGATCGTTCGCTCGACGCGAACGAGACGAGACGAGACTGCTTTCCATACGACCCCGTTCGCGTGGTGAACGCCATTCCTTAAGGACTCCATCTCCGCCCGCGCGCTCGTCTCGGTCCCGGTCTCTCGAGGCGGCGGCGGCGGCGGCGGCGGCGGCGGCGGCGGCGGCGGCGGCGCTTCCGCGACGAAGTGCCGCGAAAACTCCTCGAGCGAGATCTCTCCGTCCGCAGCCCCGCGGCCCCCCCCCCGCTCGCCTCGGCCTCGCTCGCTTCCCCACCTCGCGGACCGGACCGGACCGGACTGACCGACGCCGCGCCGCGCCGCTTCCCGATCGATTCCTCTCCCCCCGATCGATTCGAACCCGAACGCGCAGGCGGTCTCCAAGCGCGTCCTGAACGCCAAGTCGGACAAGTACGCGGAAAACATTCACAAGCGCGGGTCGGAGGCGATCAAGGCGCGTTCTATCTGACACTGGTCCCCATACGACCGCGTCGGCGTGGTGAACGCCGTTCCTTAAGGACTTTTGCGGGCGCGTCTCTCCGCCCACGCCTCGGTTTCAATACCCGACCACGACGCCTTTCAACTCCGCTTCTGACGCCTTTCAACTCCACCCCGACGTTCGCTCGTACGGAACGACCCTCAAGCCTCGGCCGCGCGAGAGCAGGTCGTCGCTGCGCGTCGGGCCGCTTCTGATTGGGTTCTTCGTGTTCGTCGTCGGG
>NW_003315883.1:268395-276244 GCF_000151265.4 Micromonas pusilla CCMP1545
GGAGTTGAAAGGCGTCAGAAGCGGAGTTGATAGGCGTCGAGGTGTGTCGGGATTGAAAGCGAGGGACCCTGGGCGGAGAGACGCGCCGGGCAAAGTCCTTAAAGATCGGCGTTCACCACGCCGACGCGGTCGTATGGGAACCAGTGCGAGATAGAACGCACCTCGACGAAGCGAACGACGACGCGTTGCGAACCAGCACGCTGCGATACATTCTCGTCGTTCTTCTACAGTACTACAGCACGCTGCAATGTCGCATCGCGCCGCCGCGGCGAGAACGCCACTCTACCGCTACTCCTCCCTAAACCGCATCGCGCCGCCGCGGCGAGAACGCCACTCTACCGCTACTCCTCCCTAAACCCTCCCTGATCGCGTCACCCGTCCCCGCGCGCTCCCCCCTCGCCGCCGTCGTCGCCGTCGCCGACCTCGGCGTATCGCTCCCTCGCGCCGCCGCCGCCCCGAGAGCCCATCGTCAGGGCCGTTCTATACAAGCGAAAGTCGGGGTGGAGTTGAAAGGCGTCAGGTGGAGTTGAAAGGCGTCGAGGGCGGGGATTGAAACCGTGGCGTGGGCGGAGAGACACGCCGGGAAAAGTCCTTAAGAAACGGCGTTCACCACGCCAACGGGGTCGTATGGGGACCAGTGTATAGAACGCACCTCGTCCGACGCCAAAACGACCGACCGTCGCGCGACCGCGACGGACTCGCAGCACGACGCGTCTTCGTCCTCTCAGCGAATTCCAATTGCACGCTCGCGAGCGACTTCCCTTTCGTCTCCGGCAGCGCGCTCCGCACGTACGCCCCCGCGGCGACGCAGACGAGCGCGACGAGCGCGAACCTTCGCGCCGGGGTGAGGTTCAAAGGCGTCAGGGGTGGAGTTGAAAGGCGCCGAGGGCGGGGATTGAAAGCGGGGGATGGGCGGAGAGAATCGCCGAGAGATAAAGTCCTTAAGGATCGGCGTTCAACACGCGAACGCTGTCGTATGGGGACCAGTGTATAGAACGCACCCCCCCGCGCCCGTCGTCTCCGCGAGCGGCAGAAACGCCGCGTCCGCCGCCGCGCCCGCGGCGAACAGCGTCGACACGCACGCCGCGGTGGCCGCCGCCTGGCGCGATTCGATTCGATTCGATTCGATTCGATTCGATTCGATTCGCCGAGGGAAGACGAACGCGCGTCAGGTACAGTATTCGGGCGCGCGATTGGTGGATAGCATAGCGTAGCATTCCCGCGCGGCGAAACGTGATGAGTTTTTTTGACAGAGCGCAAATCCTCACGGAACGGCGCCCGCCGCGCGAACGGGGTCGTACTGTACTGTATGGGGACCAGTGTGTGTGAGATAAAACGTACCTTGGCGCGCATGGAAAACATCTCCGCGAGTAACACCCAAAACACCCCCGCCCACGAGCACGCGAACGCGAGGACGAAGACGCACAGCGACGCCACCGCGGCGGGCGCGCTCGAGGGTCGTTCCATCGTTCAAAGCGACGTCGGGGTGGAGTTGAAAGGCGTCAGGTGGAGTTGAAAGGCGTCGAGGTGTGTGCGTCGGGATTGAAAGCGAGGGGTGGGCGGAGAGATGCGCCGAGAAGTAAAGTCCTTAAGGATCGGCGTTCACCACGCGAACGCTGTCGTATGGGGACCAGTGTCAGATAGAACGCACCTCGTTGTCCAGCGCGCCACCGCGAGGCACGCCATCGCGACCGCCATGACGTGCGAGCCGTGCACGAGAAGCGGGCGGCGCCCGACGACGTCCACGAGATACGCGGACGCGGCGACGCCTGATTGGTCGAGGGAGAGAAGACGCGTACGCGTGTCAGGTATGCGGGCGCGTGATTGGCAGACGTCATTCTCACGCGGCGAAACGAACGACGACGACGACGACCTGCGAGCTTCGAAGGCGTCGAGGTGTGTCGGGATTGAAAGCGAGGGGTGGGCGGAGAGAGACGAACGCCGGGAGAGAAAGTCCTTAAGGATCGGCGTTCACCACGCCAACGCGGTCGTATGGGGACCAGTGTAAGGAAATCGCACCTGCGAGCTTCGCGAGCGACACGAGCGAGGACAGAAGCACCGCGTCCGCGTCGTCGTCAACGCCGGCGTCCCTGAAGATGACCGGCGCGTAGTTTATCACCGCCGTGCTGCACGTGGCTTGGTTGAACACGGCGAGCGTCGCGGCGATGGCGAACGCGCGCCGCTCGCCGCCGCCGGCGTCGTCGGGGNANANNNANTTGGAGGAGGAGGAGGGGGGGGGAGAGACGGCCGTCGCGCGCGCGAGGTCGCGCGTCATCTGCGCGAGCGCGCGAAGAAGACCGAGACGCGGTCGCGCGAGGTCGCCGGCGTCGTCGCCTTCGCCGCCGGAGCTCGCGTCGTCCGCGCGTCGCGCGCCGTCCCCGTCCCCGCTGTCCCCGTCCCCGTCCCCGTCGTCCCCGTCCCCGTCCCCGCCGTCGTCCCCGTCCCCGTCCCCGTCCCCGTCCCCGTCCCCGCCGTCGTCCCCGTCGCGTTCCTTCTCGACCGCGCTCCACAGCTCCATGAGCTCGAGCTCGACTCTCGAGGTGCTGACGTCTTCGGTCGCGCGCGTCGTCCCCGCGCGCTCTCGAAGCGCGTGCAAGACGCCCAACGCGTCTCGAAGCCTTCCGCGCGTCACGAGCCACCGCGGCGACTCGGGGATGAAAAACGTGGCGCTGCGCGGCGCGGAGAGACGACGGGGCGCGATGGGATTGGTCAGCTCGTGATCAGATTCGCTGACGTGTCAAAACGCGCGGCGAGGGACGACCGACGCGCAGATCCCACGTCCTTAAGGAATGGCGTTCACCACGCGAACGCGGTCGTATGGGGACCAGTGTAAGGAGAACGGTACGCGACGCGAAGATCCCACCACAAGAAGACCGCCGCGGGCGCCGCGGGCGCCGCGAGCATCAACCGCCAGCTCCCGCCATCCCGGCCGGACGCGACGAGCGCGTAGTTCACCAACGACGCGACCACCATCCCGGCGCACACCGCGAGCTCGAACGTGGACACGAGCGCGCCTCGGCGCGCCGCGGGCGCGAGCTCGCCGATGAACGCAGGCGTCGCCACCGCTGAAGGTCGTTCCATGCGAGATGACGTCGGGGTGGAGGCGTTCAAAGGCGTCAGAAGCGGAGTTGAAAGGCGTCGAGGTGTGTCGGGATTGAAAGCGAGGTGTGGGCGCAGAGATGCGCCGGGAAAAGTCCTTAAGGATCGGCGTTCACCACGCGAACGCGGTCGTACGGGGACCAGTGTCGCACCCGACACGCCGATCCCGACGCCGACGAGGCATCGGCCGAGCAGCAGCGCCCACGCCGAGGTCGCGAACGCGAGGCAGACGGGACCGGCGATGAAGAACAGCGACGCGACGCGCATCGCGGGCTTGCGGCCGCGGTCGAGCATGACCGCGCCGCCGAGGATCGCGCCGACGACCGCGCCGACCTTCGCGGCGGCGACGACGAGCGCGACGACGGCGTCGGACATCGGGACGTCGCGTCGCAGGGAGAGAAGCGCGCCGGCGATGACGCCGAGGTCGTAGCCGAAGAGGAAGCCGCCTATGGAGGAGAAGAGCGCGATCGCGAGGAGCATGGCGACGGCGGGGGGGCGGAGGGACGAGAAGCGAGCGCGCGCCGGCGGGCGCGCGCGCTCTGATGAGCGATCTCTCGACGACTTGCAAAGATTTTCATGTCAGATGGTGTACCTTTCAGGTTGTACCTTTCCAACATAAATCGTCTGTCTCTCCCTTCGTCTATTCGTCGTCGTCGTCGTCGTCACCACAGCTTCCAGCCTTCCTCCTTCGGGTGAATCACTATCGGCTTGAGCTCGCGACAGCGCCGCGACACGAGCAGGTGCCGACGCATGCAGTCCTTTTGACGCGTCTCTAAGGGCCATTCCATACAAAAACAGTGCACCGGTCAGTTGAAAGGGGCCCACGCGATCAAATGTTGAAACCGAGCGGTGGGTGAAAAACTTTTGTATCGAACGCACCGAACCCGCGGCCGTTCGCGAGGTACGTGAACTTCTCGTGGTACCCCAAGTCCTGAGAGCGGGGGATACGATACGATACGATACGTTGAAATGGCGTGGAGGGACGCGATTGGTTAGAAATGAAATACACATTCGAGCTGACGTGTCGCTGACGTGTAAAATCGTGCGGTCGAGGATCGCGCGCGCGGACGCACGTGCGGCCCGTTTCTGCAACAATCGCGCCCAGCCCCGTCGCATCGATAAAACGTCACCGGCGCGTTCGTCACCACGCCGCGCCCTTCTTTCCACGCGACGAGGAAAAGGATGATCGCGCTCACGACGAGCAGCGCCGTGATCGCGCCGCCGCCGCCGACGGTGAGGTTATACAGCAGCATCGCGCTGCCCCGGGCGTGCGCCAGCCGCGACGTTCCTGCGACCGGCGGAGAGGGAATACGTCGGGGTGGAGTTGAAAGGCGTCAGAAGCGGAGTTGAAAGGCGTCGAGGGCGGGGATTGAAAGCGTGGGACCCTGGGCGGAGAGAAACGAACGCCGGGAAGTAAAGTCCTTAAGGAACGGCGTTCACATCGCCGACGCGGTCGTACGGGAACCGGCGTGCTTCTCTCACCGCCGACGCCGTCGCCGCCGACGGCGGCGTCGACGACGACGAACGTCGCCGCCGCCGTCGTCGCGCGCCACGAGAGGACGCTCAGCGCGGCGCACTGCGCGCCCGCGATCGCTATGGGGATCGCTTTCCGCTGCGTAGGGCGTCGACCGCCCGTCTCCTCCGCGCGTCGTCGCCCCTCCTCGCGGATCGCTCGCTCTTTCTCTGAGGGTCGTTCCATCGTTCAAAGCGACGTCGGGGTGGAGTTCAAAGGCGTCATCAGGTGGAGTTCAAAGGCGTCGAGGCGTGTCGGGATTGAAAGCGAGGGGTGGGCGGAGAGAGACGCCGGGAGAGAAAGTCCTTAAGGATCGGCGTTCACCACGCCGACGCGGTCGTACGGGGACCAGTGTGAGATAGAACGCGCCCAACTCGCGCGCTCGGTCCACGAGCGCTCGCTCGCGCCCCCTCTCCGCGCGCAGCTCTCGCAGCCGCAGCGCGGTCTCCGCCGCGAGCGCTTCGCGCTGCACGCGCATGACCGCGTCGCGCGTCGTCTCCGCCGCGGCCGCGTCGTCGTCGTCGTCGTCGTCGGGCGTCGCGCCGGCCGGGGCGAGCGCTCCCCGAGGCGGAAGAGATGATGATGATGATGATGATGATGATGATGATGATGATGATGATGATATTTCGCTCGACGCCGAGTCACCGCCGCGACGATGGCGATTTTTCGCGCGCGGACGAACGGCGACGGCGGATCCGCCGCGACGAAAGACGTCGCGGCGCGGAGCGAACGGACGCGAGCGCGCGCGCGCGACGACGGCGCGCGCGTCCGCGAGCGCGAGCGAGGACGCCATGTCGTCGCCCGCGGGGTGAGAGTGACCGGCGAGCTTCGTCTCGATCTGAGTTTTTCGCGCGAAACAACAGAACGTTATGGTAAACGTTCACTTTTTTTCTGCACTTTTTCTGAGGCTGTTCCAACAATCATCGGTCAGTTGAAAGGAGATACAGTACGTGTACGATCAAGTGTTGAAACCGACCGATGGGTGAAATACGTTTGTACGCACCTCTAGCTAGCCTCCTCTAGCTGACCGGTGCGCGTGACGTACTTTCGTACGATGTTAGACTACGTGCACTGTACCTGTACTGTTCGCTCACACGGAGTCGCGACGGCGCAGAGTAGATGAGAGTACAGTACGTGTACACGTGACGTGTACCTTTCGCTGTGTTAATAACGTGGCGTCGCGCGTTCTAGGTTCGACGTCGGTTCAGTCTCGCGCGTCGCGCGTGTCCCTGCTCCGAGATCGAATTCGTCGCGTCCGCCGCGTCCGCCGCCGCCGCGTTCGCGTTCGTCCGCCCGCGCGCGAGCTGCCGCGCGAGCAACGCGTCGAGCGGCGTGCCCCCGCCTCTGCACGTTCGCCCGTCGTCGCGCGTTTTCTTCGCGTTTTCGTTTCCGTCGTCGTTTTCCTTCCCCTCCGCCGCTCTCTCCCTCGCCGCCGCCGCCTTTTCGCGCGACGCCGCGCGTTCCGCGGCGAAAATCTTCGCGCGGTCCGACGCGAACACGACGCCCTCGGCGGCTTTCGCGATCGCCGCCGCCTTTGCGTTTTTCACGCGTTCGCTCGGCGGCTCCACCGGCTCGCGTTCCGGCTCGCGCGCCGGCTCGCGTTGACGTCGTTCCCCTTCCGCGCCGCCCGGGCGCGACGGTTGACGTTCCGTATCCTCCGCGCTCGCCTTCGGGAGCATGAACGCGGTCGCCCACGCGTCGTCATCGTCGTCGCACGCGGTCGTCGTCGCGGCGGCGGCGGCGGCGGCGGCTCGCGTGAACTCGGGGAACTCCCTCGCGAACTTGACCTCCGCGGGGGTGCTTCCGCCGCCGTCGTCGTCGTCGTCGTCGTCGTCGTCGTCGTCTTCGTCGTCGCGCTCGCGCGTGACGACGACGTCTTCGTCGTCGTCGTCGTCGCGGTCCATCGCGCGCGGCGCGTCGTCGAAAAAAACGTCGACGCTCCTCCCGCCGATCGTCTCCTCTCGCTCGCGCTTCGGCGGCGACGGGTGGTACACCGTGGCCTCGAACCGGTCGATCGCGGCGCTCGGGGTGTCGACCGCGGCGGCGTCTTCCGCGGCGGCGCTCGCGGGCGGTCGAAACGAAAAGTAATCCCCGCCGTCGCCGTCTCCGTCGTCGTCGCCGTCGCCGTCGTCGTCGCCGTCGTGACTGGTTCCCATACGACCGCGTTCGCGTGGTGAACGCCGTTCCTTAAGGACTTCGCCGCCCGCGACCCCAAAGTCGAGATCTTCGCGCAGACGCGTAAACACCGTCCCCTTGACGCCGCCGCCGCGCGCGCGCTCGCCGCCCTCGCCCTGACCCTTGAGGTCGTTCACGTCGTTCATGAGCGACCGAACTTTCGCTTCGTACGCGGCGATCATCGCGGCGTGAAGCCCCGCGTCCACGAACGCGGGGAGGGTACCGGACGCGTCGTCGCCGGCGCCGCCGCCGGCGCCGCGGGGACGCGTCAACGCGGACGCTCCTCTCGTCGTCATCCTCGGCAGCTCCACCGCGCCGCCGCGGCTCCGCTCGCACACGAGCGTCGACAGCCGTCGCGCGAGCTTCTCGCGCTCGATGTCCTTCCTCCGCGCGTCGCGCTCGTGCCTTTTCATCGCGTCCTCCGCGCGTTGGATCCGCGTCCTCGCGTCTTCGCACTCCGCGCGCGCGCGCGACAGCGTCTCGTCGCTCGCCGCGCGCTCCATCTCGCGCCGCTCGCGCTCGATCCGGCACGCCGCGAGCGCTTCCTCGCGCGTCGCGACCGCCCTCGCGCGCGCGCCGCTCTCCCTGGCGAGGTCCGACTTGAGCGCGCGTCGCTCGCGCGCGTGCGCCTCGCGGACGTCCAGATCTTCGCGTCGGTCTCGCGTCAGGCGATACAGGACGTCGCACACGCGCGCGAGGTTCTCCGCGGTCGCCTCCTCCGGCGCGAGCGCGATCGGCGCGGGGTACCCGAGCTCGCGCAGCGTGCGGTTCAGGTACGGCACGCACGCGCGGAGCGTCGCCGCGGTCGCGAACGCGTCGTCGTCGTCGTCGTCGTCGTCGTTCTCCCCGGAGACGCCGCCCCGGGGGCGACGCGCGTAGTGCTCGGACTCGATTCGCGCGTGCGCGCGCGCGGCCGCGGGGGGGGTGCCGCCGATGACGTCGGGGTCGTGCGCGGCGAGCGGCATCGTGCCGCGCCGCGCCGTGCCGTGCCGTGCCGTGCCGTGCCGTGCCGTGCGCGCGCGACGACTGAGCGCGGGGGGGGGGGGGGGGCCCCTGCCCAAT
>NW_003315883.1:276493-283382 GCF_000151265.4 Micromonas pusilla CCMP1545
CCATAGGGGACCGCGTATTCTACTACAGCACGCACAGGTAAACAGTCAGAAGGTACGCGGAGTACAAGGACAGAGTACTCCGCGGACGAGCCAGACGCACTCGACCAGACTCCACGCCGTCGAGAGTGACGCTGTTAAATAATTAATTCAACCTCCGTCACAGATGGCGTCCGCGGCGGCCGCGCCGCGAGCGCCGCTCGTCGCGTCTGGGCCGCGTCCGTCGCCGCGGCCGCGCGACGGCGACCGCCGCCGCGCCCCCCCCCGCCCCCGGCGCGGCGTCCTCGTCGTCGAGTGCCGCAACCGCATCCTCTTTCGCGAGGACGAGGTCTCGCGTCGACCCGACGGCGTCGCGGCGGCGCGCCTCGCGCGCGACGATCCTCGCGCGACGCACGTCCGCGACGTCCTCAAGCTCGCGCTCGGGGACACGCTCCGCGTCGGGGTGATCAACGACGCGCCCGCGGTCGCGACGGTCGTCGCGGAGGGAGGGGGGGACGACGCGACGCTCGCGCTCGAGTGGCGCGCGCGACGCGACGACGACGACGACGACGACGACGACGACGACGCGCGCGACGCCTCGCGGCGCTCGATCGCAGACGGTCCGACGATCGAGCTCCTGCTCGCGTGCCCGCGACCGAAGGCGTTGCGACGGATGTGGACGTCGCTCGCGCAGCTCGGCGTGCGCGTCGTGACGATCACGCCGGCGTGGAAGGCGCGTCTCGTCCATCTGATCCAGGCTAACAACAACGCCGGTCCCCGCGCGCGTTCACGTCCGCCCACCCCTCGGTTCGGTTTCAATTCCGACGCGCACGCCGCGACGCCTGCCTTTCGACTTCGTCTGACGCCTTTCAACGCCTTCCTTTCAACGCCGCGCGCGAAGACGCCGAAGGACTACTTCGGCGCGTCGTCGCTCCTCTCGCGCGAGACGGTGGAGTCGGGTGCGTTCTGCGAGCGTCCACACGTGTTTCACCCACCGCTCGGGTTCAACGGTTGATCGCGTCCCCTTTCAACTGACCGACGAATGCAACGCACTTTTTGCGCTCGGCACGGCCCGCAGAGCTGCGACGAGGGATGGAGCAGGCGGGCGATTGTATCATGCCGGGGGTGAGGGTCGCGAGCGGGTTCCGCGACGCGTTGGACGCGGTGAGCGGACGCGACGACGACGGCGGCGGCGGCGGCGGCGGCGGCGGGATGCGATGGCTCGTGGATCCGCCGCCGCCGACGCCGACGACGCCGACGCCGCCGCCGCCGCCGCCGCCGACGGCGCGTCTGATGGCGCATCCGGGCGCGAAGGCGAGCCTGCGCGACGCGCTCGTCGCGTGCGGCGTCCGCGTCGACGACGGCGACGAAGAAGACGTCCGAGTCCTCGAGGATCGACGTTCGACGCGCGAGGGAGTTCGCACGGAACGCGGTCTCGACGCGCCGCCGTCGCCGTCGCGGGCGCGGGCGCCGGCGCGGATCGTGATCGCGGTGGGCCCCGAGGGCGGGTGGACCGACCGCGAGCGCGCGTCGCTGATCGACGAGGGCGGGTTCGAAGAGTTCGCGATAGGTGCGTTCTATACACTGGTCCCCATACGACCCCGTTGGCGTGGTGAACGCCGATCCTTAAGGACTTTGCCCGTCGCATCTCTCCGCCCACCCCTCGCGTTCAATCCCCGACCGCGACGCCTTTGAACTCCGTCTGACGCCTTTCAACTCCACCCCTTCAACTCCACCTGACGCGATAGGGAACCGGACGTTCGCGGTGGACGTGGCGACGGTGGCGATCGTCGCCGCGGTGCGCGAGCGCGTCGGCGCGTGGTGACGCCTCGATTGGACGCGTGGTCTAGCTAGCAGTAGATACCTTCGGTACGAGTACAAGGCGAACGCTGTAAGCGCGATATCGAGGCGGCAGAAGCATCGTCGCCGCCGCCGTGAGCTACAATGCCAGGCTCAACTACGCCTTCCATGCTGCGCGAAATCGTTTCCCATTCGTCCGCCGAGCGATATGAAACGTACGATTCCATTACTGTACGTGTGCGGCGACTGATACTCGTACTGTACAGTAGTCTCGTCGGGACACAACCGTATTCGTCTCCTTTCGATTTCATCGGCGGTGCGGTTTCGCGCGACGTTTTCACCGGCACTTTTTCGAGGGCCGGCCTCGATGAAAGAAACCTCGATCGAATCTCCGCTGACGTGGAAAAAGATCTCCGTGACGAGGACGGGCGTTTTCGCGCGAGCGACGCGGGCGTCGCACGCCCGCGCGCGCCGCGCACTTCCCTCGACGCGCGCGTCGAGCGAACGGACGACGACGACGCCGACGACGACGTCGACCGCCGACGACCTCCCGACGGGCTCGCTCGAGCGATTCCTCGTCGCGCACCTCGAGTTCGCGTCTCGCGCGCTCGAAGAAGCCAATAATCGTTCCGACGTCTCCGCCTCTCGGCGTAACAACGACGACAGCGAGAGACGACGCCGCCGACCGACGATGCGACCCGACTGCTCCAACTTCAACCTGAACCGGGGGATCCCCGAGCAGCTCGACGCGTCGGACACCGCGCCGCCGCCGCTGCCGCCGTGGCTCCGCGGCTTTCTCGTCACCGCGCGCAAGCGCGAGCACGCGGCGGTCGCGGGCGAGGAGGTTGCGTCTCTGTGCGACGACATCTTCCTGCGCGAGATCGACGGCGTCGGCGGCTCTCGAGAGAAAACGCCGCCGGCGGGGAAAAGAAACGCCCGTTCGACGCGCGTTTTCGCGGAGTCGTTACTCATCCCCGGCTGCCCCGGCAGCGTCTTCGTCGCGATCAAACCGGACGACGCCGACGTCGACGTCGTCGCGCTCGCGGAAAAAATAATCGAAGACGTCGACGACGACGCCGCGCGCGCGGACGTGTGTTGGTCGCGCACCGCACACGCGCAGCGCATAATCCCGGTCGAGCGCATCGCCCCGGAGTACGACCTCGAGCGGCTCGCGAGGGAGGTGATCGCGAAGAAGTTCCCCGCCCGCGGCAGGGCGACGGACCGCGGACCGCCGCCGACGTTTAAGGCGCGTTCTAGTACCGAACTGGTTCCCATACGACCGCGTCCGCGCGGTGAACGCCGATCCTCAAGGACTTTCTCTCCCGGCGCGTCTCTCCGCCCATCACGCCTCGCTTTCAATCCCGACACACCTCGACGCCTTTGAACTCCGCTTCTGACGCCTTTGAACTCCACCCCGACAATCGCTCGTGTGGACCCTCGACCCTAAGGTGAGCTACGAGGAGCACTCGCCCGCGGAGCACCTGCACAAGATGGAGACGGAGAAGATGGTCGCGGACCTCGTCCCGGACCACTACGACGTCCGCCTTCACGACCCGGACCTGACGATCTTGGTCATCGTGGCCGGCGGCAGCGCGATGCTCGCGGTGACGCGCGGGTACGACGCGTCGCAGAAGTTTCACAAGTTTCACGTGCGCGCGCGCGACGCGGCGAGGAAATCGAGACATCCGAAGCATCCGTTCGCCGCCGTGCACGCGTTCGCGGAGAAACACGGCGGGTTCGCCGCGTGAGGTGAATCGATTCGGGCGATTTAATTCGTCCGCGCGCGAGAACGAACGATGTCCTCTTTCCGCGCGCTCGGCGACGCGCCGCGAGAAGATACAAGACCGAAGAAGACAGGAAGAAGACAGGAGGACGACCCTCGAGACGCGCGGTGATATCAGCTCGCGGCGGGCCCTAGGAAGCACCTCGTAAGATGCGACACGTACGTCGCAAGGGAGGACGCGGGGATGAGTGCGTACCTGTCGTGCGACTGTAGCGCGCGTGACTTGTTGACGAGAGGTATCTATCTGGTCGCGAAGCTGCCTACAACTTACCTTCGTACGTTAGTGGTTTAGCTGCCTACAACTTCATATTTTCTTTGTTCAACACAGGTAGCCCTACACGTGTACACGTACGTGTACTGTACGTGTAGTGTACGAAAGTACTTTCGAAAGTACCTTCGTACTGTACACGTGCGTACGAAGGTACCTTCGAAGGTACCTTCGTACGAACTGATATCTACAGTACTGCACGTCACGTGTACACGTACTCGCGGATAAGATTCCGCACTTTTTGTCCGCCTATCATATTTTTGTAACTGTTTTGATCTGTGCTTCCGAGCACTCGACGCCGCCGCGGTTCTCGGACGGTAAGAGACCTCACACTCCCCGCGGAGAGAGACGAAAAAAAACCAGCTCGACATGCCGCTCACCGGCGAGGCGGCGCCGCTGCTGGCGCGCGACTCGAAGTGTCCAAACAAAGTCCGATCGTGGCGAATGGCGGCGCTGACGACGTCCGCGGTCGCGACAGTGCTCGCCACGGTGCTTCTGTCGACGACGTCGTCGCCGGTCTCGAGTGTGCTCGATCTTGGCCGCTCGAGCCTCGGACAGAACGACGCGAACGTCACGCCGATCTCGACGGATAACGTCCCGAGCTACGGCGACGAGCACGAGTATCAGGCGTCTCTAGGCCCGGCCTCCCCGGCATCGCTGGGAGCCAAAAAAAAAAAAGCCAAAAAAAAAGCCAAAAAAAAAGCCAAAAAAAAAAACGTGGCCGGCCCACCTCCTCCTGACGCGCTGCCGCCGCCGCCGCCGCCGCCGCCGCCGCCGCTCGTAAACGTCACCAAACCTGGCATATTACAACGCATCAAGAATACGGCTGCAAAAACGGCTGCTTGGGCCAAGGATAAGGTCGTTGAACAGGTTCAGGACCCAGAGAATCAGAAAAAGGCCTTTGACTTCCTCAAGGATCATGCCGTGGACTACTTTACGAAGGAATCTCCTACTGACCAGTCAACGTCTGCATCTACTGATCCTGAACCTGATCCTGAACATGAACCTGAACGTGATCCTGATCCTGATCCTCGCCCATCGCGCGCGCGCGCGCGCACACACACACACACACACACATACACACGTACACCCAGCGAGGAAGTTGGGCGTGGGCTTGCAGAGCGCGTCGGACACACGAATGTTGCATCTACAGTTTCAGCTCGTGAACCCTTTCAAGAAGGAGGATCTGGACACTTTTTCACTCCAAATCACACTCGGAAGAAGAACGGGGTCGATGGTGAAAGACTCCCGAACCGGGGCATCGACTTCCTCGGCATCGGCTACGATCTCCTGAACGGCAACCCCCACGGCGATGTAGACACCCCGATTGACCCGGGCTTCCGCGCGCCGGTCGTGAGCCTCACCTATTGCGAAGGGGATGATACACAGTGCGCCACCCGGGACCTCCGCGACCTACAGCCCATCGAGGGTTGGGATCTGCCGGAATTCGCTTGTACCCAGGCAGAGTCCACCTCGCACATTTCCAACATGGAGGACTACACGTCCGAGTTGAAAGCATCTGCGAGCGTCGAAGCTGGCTACGATGGCGGGATCTTTGGCTCTGCGTCGTTCAAGGGGTCGGCAAGTAGCGACGATTTCGAACGGAACGTGCTGCAGGAGGACAGAGAGAATTACGAAATGACAAGTTACTGCATCGTAAACCGCGTTGGTTTGAAGGGTGGCAACACGACAAGCAACAAGGGGCTTCCCAACTTTGAAAAGAAGGCCAAGGCGTTGCCAATAATTTCCCACAGCAATTGCACCGTGAACTGTACAATCGACATGGACGACTACGGCGCCTGGAACAACTTCTTCACCGAATTCGGGACCCACTTCGTCAACACCTTGACTCTAGGTGGCAGGATGAGCACCACTGTGACAATGGATTCGAAAGCAACGCGTAAACTGGAGGAAAAGAATGTGGACGTCGCAATGATGGTGAAGGGGGAATACGGCCCTGTTTCGGCGTCCGTGGAGGCGTCGGCCTCCTCGGACAAGTCGTCCAAAAATGAGTTCAACGACGCCAAGAAGGATTCTAAGACCATCATAAGCGGTGGCACCCCGCCCAAGTCTCGTGCCGACCCGGAACGCTTTAGGGAGTGGGCGGTCAGCGTACCGGACCACCCCGTGCCGGTCAAGTACACCTTGAAACCTCTCACCGAAGCCAGTCCCAATTTGGACAAGTACACCTACGACATCATGGTCAACGAGTATATGGTTAAGGGAAAAGCCGCCGCCGAGGCACGCAATGGCCACGGCGGAGACTCCGGAAAGCTCAAGACCGGAAAGCTCAAGCCTGGGCAGAAGATCGCGCCTGGCACGACCGTCCTCACCAGCGGCGATGATGGTCTCAAGGATACCGGTGGTAACATGCTCCAACTGTTGAGGGACGGCCGCCTCGTCGTCAAGGACAAATTCAACAACATCCTCTGGGACTCGCTGTCCATAGGCTGGGACTGGGACATACCCCTGTCTGCCCCTGTCTGCCACTACATACTGTCCGACAAAGATGGAGACTGGGGCCCCAAGACAATTCCCGGCTGTGAAACACCCCTCCCCGGCGCGTACACCCTCGAGTACCAGACCAACGGCAACTTGGAGATAAAAAATAAGACTGGCGATCGTATCTGGCATTCGGTAACTGACAGTCTTACGTGCAGCCCCAATGCCCCCCACCATATGAGGTTCGACGATGGCCAGCTATCCATTTTCAATAATAATCGCGAGATAGTTTGGGACACCGCCACGTCAGGTGCGAAGAAGGCCAACGAGGACCAATTCGGTCCTGGGGCAAACAAGTGCATCACAAGTAAAAACTGTGTCACGATTTATGACGACGACGATTTCGGGGGAAATAAGTTGGAGTTAAAGCCCGGCAATTACGACTGGCACTTTTTGGATGATGATAAAGACTTGGACCAAGATGTGAATTCGTTCGAGTTTCCTGGTGGTGATGACGCGCACCGCTGCTATATCTACATGTGGGAGAATGATGGCTACACGGGGAGTAGCCAAGCCGTCACCAAGACGACGAAAAAATGCGGTGAAGAAAATTTAAGAAA
>NW_003315883.1:283502-287153 GCF_000151265.4 Micromonas pusilla CCMP1545
GCACGTCGGACTGGCAGTTGTACACGAAAGTCTATGGCCATGTTCAGAATTCCGTTAAGTCCGCGGGCTATGTACATGATGAGATTTTCTACAATTCCATCATCAAGCCTGCAGTCGAGAAGCTGCGCGGAAACGGACACCACGGTTCTGGGTAGTTCGACGAACGCGCGTCAACTCGCATACCCCCACGGTATCTGGAATAATAAACAAAAAAAAACTCGCTCGACGTCCGCGTCGCGCGCGCTCGCGAGTACGTGTACCTACTCTAAGTAGTCTATCATCCTATCGTCGGTCGCGACGCGGCCGGCGCGCCTCGCGAGAATCGCCACGTCTCGCACGCGCGGCAGTTGGACGCGTCCGCGGGGTTATCGAGCGTGCACGCGCGGCACCGCCACGCCGCCGCGGCCGCGGCGCGTCCGCGTCCGCGGCGGCGCCCGTCGTCGTCGTCGTCGTCGTCGTCGTCGATGACGATGACGTCGTCGCCCGTCGCCGCGGCGCCGCGGTCGCGTTTCTTCTCCGTCTTCACCCCCTCGCCCTTCGCGCCCTCCGCCATCTCCTCGCACGTCCTCGCGTGCGCGTCCGCCGCCCGCGCGTCGAGCGCGTCGAGCGCCGCGGCGCAGCACGGGCACGTCCTCGCGACGCCGCGACCGTTCTCCACTCCGTTCGCACTGGTCCCCGTGCGACCGCGTCGGCGCGGTGAACGCCGATCCTTAAGGACTTTCCTCGCCCGCGGCGGCGGCGGCGGCGGCGGCGCGTCTCCACACACGACGTCGTCGTCGTCGTCGTCCGAGAGGACGACGACGTCGTCGAGCAACCCCCACCGCTGCGCGAAATCCTCCCCGCGCGCGCGTCGCTCCGCGGCGGCGGCGGCGGCGGCGGCGGCGGCGGCCGGTTTTCGTATCTCCTCCGTCGTCTCCCCGCCTCCGAGCCTTCGCCCACCCGGCGGTCCCATCACCGCGCTCGCCCTCGCGCGTCTCTCCGCCGCGTCCTTCGCCGCGTCCTTCGCGGACCGCGTCTCGAGCCCGCCCCACCCGCCGCGGTGCCCGAGCTTCGCGCCGGGCGCGTCGAATCCGACGCCCGTGCCGCCGACGCCTCTCGCCGTGAGATCTTCGCACTCGGCGGTTATCTCGTCCAGGAGCTGAGGTCGAGGGGTGGACGCGCGTCAGCGATGCGACGCGCGGCAGCGTTTCCACGCGTCGTCGAAAACAAAACGAAACGAAACGAATCAAAACGCGCGCGAGGTGGTTGAGGTCGACGTCGCGTTTGCGAAGAAGAAGTCAGGAAGTCGTCGGCGTCGGCGTCGGCGCGCACCTTGAAGAACGCCCTGTTGTGCGGCCCGATGTCGTTGTGCACGAGCTCGTGGAGCATCACGAGAACGACGTGCCCGAGGTCGTACCACCCCGTATCGCTCGCGGGGTTCCGGAGCTTTATCCGCACGCGCTCGCCGCGGTTGTAGTTGTCCCCGACGCGGTCGCGCTGCTCGGGTTTCATCTCCAGGAGCGTCGCGACGCGCCATCGACGCGCGCGCATGATGGGTTGGACGTGCCACGCGCACCGCTCGAGGAGACGGCGCGCGGTCGCGTCGTCCGCGCGCCCGAGGGTCGCGATCTCGTGCACGCGGTGCGTCTCCGAGGAGGAGGAGGAGGAGGACGCGGGCGTCCTCGCGGGCGTCCTCGCGGGGCGTCGGGGAGGGGGCATCCCGCGCGAGGCCGCGGCGCCGCGCGATCTGAGGACGAAGTTGAAACGCGGTCGTCGCGTCTGTCGCTCGACGTTATTCGCCTCGTTATTAGACCCATATGTCGTTCGCGAGCGAGCGACGCGCGGGTTATAACCGCGCGTTCGATCGAAGCGCTCACCGCGAGAACGGCACGGGTCGACCGCAGCGCACGAGAGACGTCGACCGAGAATTTCACCGGAAGGTCGCGGGCTCACCGCGCCTGTGAACCCTAAACCCTGGTGCGACCCACCGCCCGCGCGTCGCCGATCGAGGCGGCGCGATCAAGCGGGCTCAAACCGTCGCGGGTGGTCTTTCGAAGAGCGCTTCCCACCCGCGCAGAAGAAACCAAAAAAAAACAGAAGCGCTCGATGAATGAGGTTCGACCGAAGGCTCGTGCCGTTCAAAAGGCGAAACGTCCGATCAAAATTCACCGCGCGCGCGCGATCGAGGGGTCGCGCTCGTCCGATCGCCGGCGCCCGGCGAGTCCGAGCCCCCGGCGGAGAAGCGCGCGTCCACGACGCGCGCGACTGACGAGCGCGGCGAGACCGGATCGCGCGCGGCGCGAAGTGAACGGACGAAAGCCGCGGTGCGACGCTGCGATTTTTTTTGTTTCGCGCAGGCGCGCGCGTCTCTCTCTCTCTCTCTTCTTCTTCTCCATACAAGAGAATAAGAGTACTTCAGACGGCTTCGCCGCTGTCTTACGCTAAGTACGAAAGTACCTTCGTACGCGCTACGTCTAGGGTGGTCTACCTCCTCGGGTCGTCAGAAGTCTCTCCGCGCCGCGTCTCTGCCCGTCTTCTTCCCGCCCTCGCGTTTGATGACGTCGTTCATGCGTTTCAAACACGTCTTGTCCATCTTCCCCTGCCCCATGAAGTGTCTCCACTCCCTCCACATGACGTGCAAGTACGCGACGTCCGCGGCGGCGTACGCGCTGAGGGGTCGAGGGTAATTGTCCATACGAAGCGACGTCGGGGTGGCGTCGAAAGGCGTCAGGGGTGGAGTTGAAAGGCGTCGAGGCGCGTCGGGATCGAAACCAGCGAGGGATGGGCGGAGAGAGACGAATTCGAAAGTCCGTCCTTAAGAAACGACGCGCGCCGCGCGAACGCGGTCGTACGGGGACCAGTGTGAACGAGATGTAGGACGCGCCGGAGCGCTTCGTCCAACGGCCGCCGCTCCCACGCTTCGTACCCGCCTCCCCACTCCGGCGCGAAGATCTCCTTCCCGCGGCGTTTCACGCGGTCCAACGCCTCGCGCGCGTCGGCGTCCAGCCCCGGACAGTCCGCGAGCGCCTTCCCGAGACCGAGGAGGAACGGGCGGGGTTGAAATGCGTCAGTTGAAGTTGAAAGGCGTCGCGGGAGGTGCGTCGGGATTGAAACCGAGGCGTGGGCGGAGAGATGCGCCGGGAAGTAAAGTCCTTAAGAAACGGCGTTCACCGCGCGAACGCGGTCGTATGGGGACCAGTGTGAGGAGAACGCGCCTTCCCGAGGCCGAGGAGGAACGGGTGTCGCCGCCCGCCGCCGCGTTCGGCGTCCCCCTTGAGACAATACGCGACTTCGAGAGGATAGATAGATGGGAGGTTGAGGGAGGGAAGAAGACGCGCGTCAGGTATATCGGGGATTGGGGATTGGGGATTGGGGATGAAATCACATCACCACGCGACATGCCGTGAGGTCGACAGAGCGCGAAAGAAGAGAAGAGAAGGAAGTCCTCAAGATACGACGCGCGACGCGCGAACGGGGTCGCACGGGGATCGCAGTCCAGTCTCGCCTTGCACGTCGTACACGTTTCGGAGCTTCACGGAGTGCTGATGATAGAGCGCGTCCGAGTCGCCGCGGCAGTCGAAGACGAGCTTCAGCACGCGCGTCGACTCGAGAAGCTCTCGCAGGCGCCCCTCTTCGAACGCGCGCGCGCCCATGACGGAGACGTCGACGAGG
>NW_003315883.1:287253-295951 GCF_000151265.4 Micromonas pusilla CCMP1545
CCGCGCCGACGCGGTCGTACGGGGACCGGCGTGATGAGAACGCGCCAGAGTTTCCCCGTGCGCGACAGACTGATCCCCTCGAAGTCGACCGCGACCGGGGCGGCCGCGTCGATGAGCGCGCCGAGCGCCTTCGCGCACTCGAGCGGGGTGTCGAGGAGCGTCGCCTCGGGGGGAACGAACGGCGGCGGCGTCGGCGGCGTCGGCGGGGGGNGCGGAGGAGAGGGAGCGAAATCCGGATAGGGGACGAAATCCGGAGAAGGAGGACGAGGAGGATCCGCCGCGCGCGCGGCCCCGTCCTCCTCTCGCGTCGCGTCGGCGTCGTCGGCGTCTTCCGTCGCCGCCGCCGCGTCGCCGACGGTCACCCTCGCGAAGGACGCGGCGAGGACGTCGTCGTCGCGCGCCGCCGTCGCGCCGTCGCCGTCGCCGTCGCCGTCGCCGTCGCCGTCGCGCGTCGCCGCGTCGGGGTCGCGCGCGGCGCCGACCGTCGACGAGATCGCCCCCCGCTGCACGCCTCCTCCTCCTCCTCCTCCTCCTCCTCCTCCTCCTCCTCCGCCTTCCTCTCCCCCGCCGCCCCCGCCGCCGCGATCCCCGCGGGCCTCCGCCCGTCGGCGAGCGGCGCGCCTCTTCTGCGACGCCTTCGCGGCCGCGGACTTCGGCATCGCTCCCTCCGCGCGCCTCGGCTCTGGCTCCGAACGCCGCGTCTCGTTCTCAGCTGTTGTTGTTAAAAAGTGCGCGCGTCCGGCGACGCCGTGAACAGGTATCTATAGCTAGATTCCCGATTTCACGGTCAGTATTGACCCGCCATCGAGTTGCGTGAACGAAGGTTCACGACACACACAGACTAAATGCTCACACGTGAGCGAGAACAGCTGAAAGTGATTACGCAATGCGTGCGTGGGTTCGAATCCCATCGGATGCGGTGAAATTGCACAATGCATCTGTGGCCGAGTGGTTAAGGCGATCGCCTGCTATACACTGAAGTATACAGGAGGACGGGTCATCTTTTTTGGCTTCTTGGGCGAGAGCGGGATCGTCGTCGTCGTCGTCGTCGTCGTCGCGGTCGCGGCGCGCGCGGCGCGTTCGGTCGGCGGGCGAAGAGGCCGACGTTCTCGCGCGCGCGCACAAAATGATTTCGAGCTGTCGACCGATCAAATCGATCGGGGATTTTCCTATCAGGGCTGTAGTTTTCATCGCAATATCCGACAAACACACCACATGTACTGTACGTGTACTGTAGCCCGAGTGCGTCCTTTCGCGCGACCCCACTCGCGCGCGCGATGGGTTGCGGCGCGTCCGCGCCGAAAGACGGCGCCGCCGCCCCGGCGGATCCGCCGAAGAAGAACCCCGAGAAAGCAAAAGCGCCCCCGCCGCCCGCCGCGAAGGCCGAACCCGAGGCGGTCGCGCCTCCGCCCGTCGCGAGCGACGAAAATGCCGCCGCGCCCGTCGCGAGCGATCCCGCGCCCGACGCGACGACCGCGGCGCCGGCGCCCGCGGAAGACGCCGCCGCCGCCGACGCGCCCGCGCCCGCGGTAGACGCCGCCGCCGCCGCAGACGCGCCCGCGGCCGAGGGCGCCGCCGAGGGCGCCGACGCCGCGCCCGGAGGATCTGAGGTGCGTTCTATCTTACACTGGTCCCCATACGACCCCGTTGGCGTGGTGAACGCCGATCCTTAAGGACTTTCGCCGGCGCATCTCTCCGCCCACCCCTCGCTTTCAGTACCCGCCCTCGACGCCTTTCAACGCCAACTGACGCCTTTCAACTCCACCCCGACGTTCGCTTGTATAGAACGGCCCTGAATCCAAATCCGACGCCGATTCCGATTCCGATTCCGATTCCGATTCCGATTCCGATTCCTCCGACGCCGCGCCGCGCGTGGACTGGCCCGCGGACGCGGAGCAATACGTGGACGGCTACCTGTACGGCGCGCAGCCCGCTCCGCCGGGGCCGCCGAAGCCCGGGGTGCCGTACAAGGCGGTCCTGTCCTCGCGCGCGAGCTACGGTTCCGGGGACGTGTTAGACGGCGACGCCCCTTTGGGACCGTTGATGCCGTTCTGTCCCTACTGCGCCAGGCGCGTTATTACACCGCCGTGCCGTTCGACTCGTTTTTCACCCACCCCGTACGCGTACTGTAGGTTCAACGTTCGTTTGATCGCGTGGGTCCCTTTCAACTGCGTGATGACCGACGCGTCTTCCTTCAACTTTTTCTTGGCGCCAGGCTCTCGCTCGTCCTCGTCGAGTCCGGCGTCGAGTTCGTGCCGTTCCTGATCGACGGCCAGGACAAGCCGAAGTGGTTCACGGACGCGTACGAGGCCGCGGAGACGCCGTCGATGCTGGGCACCCCCGGCGGATTCGCCCCGGGCGGCGGCGAGGGCGATCCGAACAGCTGGGCGGGGGATTCGAAGGCGCGTCCCGTCTCGCGCCGACCGGTACCCGCGCGACCGCGTTCTGTCTCACGCCGGTCCCCGCGCGACCGCGTTCGCGCGGGGCGCGCCGATCCTCGAGGACGGACTTTATCTCCCGGCGTTTTGTTTGTTTCTCTCCGCCCAGGGTCGGTCCCACGCTTCCAATAATCCACGCCCTCGACGCCTTTCGACTCCTTCGACTGACGCCTTTGAACTCCGCCCCGACGTCGATCGCTTCGCGTTGACCCTCGACCCTCGACGCGAATTAAGGAGATCTTGCGTCGCTTAAGAGAGCAGTCTCCGGAGGTCCGCGAGTGGCTCGACGCGCGGCAGCCGACGGACCCGGCGGTCACCGTGGACTCGATCACGAAGATGATGTCCTCGATCGGTTTCGGGGAGATCGTGTCGTTCATCGCGCTCACCAAAGGTGCGTTCTATACAAAAGTTTTTCACCCATCGCCCGCTTTCAACATTTGATCGCGCCCCCTTTCAACTGACCGATGGACTGTTTTTGTATGGAACGGCCCAAAGAGGCGGGCGGGAGAGGGCTCGCGAAGAATCTGTGGGGAATGACGAGCTTCGACGTCGCCTCGCACGACTTTGAACCGACCCCGGGGAGGCGTTACGACAGAAGTGCGTCGACATGACGACGAAGCTCTGGCTCGAGTGCGAGAAGATGATCGCATCGCTGGGCGACGCGCCGTACATATGCGGCGACGCCCCCGGTTTGGCGGACGTCATGTTCGTCACGATGGCCAACTTCGCCAAAAACGGTGCGCGCGCGGTAGTTCTCCTTCCTCGCGCTGACTGGTCCCCATACGACCCCGTCCGCGTGGTGAACGCCGATCCTTAAGGAGTTTCTCTCCCGGCGTTTGTTTCTCTCCGCCCAGGGTCCCTCGTTTTCAACGCCCGACCTCGACGCCTTTCAACTCCGCTTCTGACGCCTATGAACTCCACCCCGACGTCGATCGCTTCGGATCGGCGCCGTAGTTCTCAAAGCCGGCGCGAGCGGCAACCCGGCGGCGGCGGAGCGCGGCGGCTGCGACCTCGCGGACGTCGGCGCGCCGTCCGTGGCGGCGTACGTCGACCGATGGAGGAAACGCGCATCGTGGAAGAAGGCTTTCTTCACCACGAGCCAGTACGGCGCGCATCACCTGATGGCCATGACGACGATGATGATGATGGCGGCGGACGCGCTCGACGGCGCGTTCTATCTCACACTGGTTCCCATACGACCGCGTCGGCGTGGTGAACGCCGTTCCTTGAGGAGTTTCTCTCCCGGCGTGTCTCTCCGCCCACACCACCCTTTCAATCCCCGCCCTCGACGCCTTTCAACTTCATCAACTGACGCCTTTGAACTCCACCCCGACTTCGCTTTGTAGGCGGGAAAAAAGTGTTCGACGCGCTCGAGCGCCTGCGGCGTTTGGACGAGGACTACAGCTACGAGAAGAAGACGCCGGCGACGACGAAGGCGGTCGCGGCGTGAGCGAGCGCGTCTGGTGCAGGAGTGATGTTGTATTATACATGTTTATTTTTATTACAGTACGTCATTCTGCACGCGATGACGCGGCTATGATAATCACCTATTACTGTACTGTACGTGTACGTGTACAGTACGTGTAGTGTAATCATCGTCGGGCGTGCAAAAATGCAACTCATCACTACGCAGGCCGGAGGTGTGACATTAGCGGCAAATAGAAAACGAGAATTCTCGTTTGCCCCCCCACGTGTTTCCCATCGGGATGGTTTTCCGATCAAAAATGCTGAAAGGGTATTTTTCATCGCAAGAGCCGATCAAAAGGTTTTTGCCGCTAATGTCACCTCCGGCCTGCGTACAGTAGCAATTGCGTTGGATTTGGGAATTCATCCGCGACGCGACACAACTCCTCGCGCGATGGCGCCGTGGAAGCGCGGCGCCGTCGGCCCCGCGGGCGGCGCGTCCGCGGCGGACGCTCCGGCGGCGCCTCCCGCGCGCGCGCGCTCGTGGCGCGCCAACGCGTGGCGTCGCGCCGGCGCGCTCGTCGTGTCCGCGAACGAACGCGACCGACCGACCGACCGCGACCGCGACGGATCTTCCTTCGCCTCCGTCGTCCGCCGCGCGCGACGCGAGAGCAGCTCGCGCACGGCGAAGCGCCTGAAGCATCGCACGGCGACGAAGCAGCGCGACGCGCGCGTCGCGTCCAACTCGCGCACCGTCGTCCTCAGCAGCGGATATATCTACTTCCTCGTCCTCGAGTCGTCGTGGGCGTTCACGTTCGCGCTCGCCTTCTCAGGTGCGTTCTATACACTGGTCCCCATACTACGACCGCGTCGCCGTGGTGAACGCCGATCCTTAAGGACTTCGCCCGGCGCATCTTTCCGCCCACCCCACGCTTTCAATCCCCGCCCTCGATGCCTTTGAACTCCGCTTTTGACGCCTTTCAACTCCACCCCGACATCGCTTTGTATGGAACGGCCCTCAGCCTACGCGCTCGCGATCCTCCTCGCGTTCGCAGCTTCGATCGGCGTGCCGCTGCACAACGACAACGCGGACAGCGACGCGAACCCCTCGGGCGCGGAGGTGACGCGCGCGGCGCTCGCGTTTCGCTTCGCGAGCTCGCACGTGCTGCAGATGTCGTTCGGCACGGTGATGCCCACCACCGACGCGGGGTACGCGTTCTGATTCATTCACACCGGTCCCCGTACGACCGCGTCGGCGTTGTGAACGCCGATCCTTAAGGACTTTACTTCCCGGCGTTTGGTCGTTTCTCTCCGCCCAGGGTCCCTCGCTGGTTTCAATCCCGACGCACGCGCCTCGACGCCTTTCAACTCCGCCACTGACGCCTTTCAACTCCACCCCGACGTTCACCCATCGCCCGGTCGCCAAGATACGCGGTGGCGTATCTCTCCATCATGCTCGGCGTCGTCCTGAACCTCTTCGTGTTCTCCGCGGTGCTCGCGAAGTTTCAGTCGCCGCAGAAGGATCTCGTGTGGAGCACGCGCGCGGTGATGACGCGTCGAGACGGCGTCCCCGTGCTCTGCGTGCGCGTCGGGAACCTACGCTGCCACACGCTCTACAACTGCGTGATTCGCGTGACGTTGCTGCGACGGCACGTCACCACGGAGGGGGAGGCGCGTCGTCCTTACTTATTTCACACTGGTCCCCGTACGACGACCGCACCCCGTTGTCGGCGCGGTGAACGCCGATCCTTAAGGACTTCTTCAGTTTCTCTCCCGGGGGGGGCGGCGGTCGTTTCTCTCCGCCCGCCACCCCGCGGTCGGTTTCGTCGATCCCCGCCCGCGACGCCTTTCGACTCCGTTCGTCCGTCTCACGCCTTTCGACGCCGCCCCGACGTCTCGCCTCGCGCGCGCCCTCGACCCTCAGGCGTACATGCGTAAGCTACGGGTGGACGTCACGCCGCCGGCGACGATGAGCGGCGTGCACACGATCGCGTGCGACGTCGTCCCGGGAAGCGCGCTGTTCAAAGTCCTCGGCGACAGCAAGACGACGAAGTGTCCCTCCGGCGCGGCGACCGCGGCGGACGACGACGACGCGTCGGACGCGTCCGACACCGACTCGGACTCCGACGAGGATAAATGCCAGGCGTGGCTGTTACACTACGTCTTCACCGCCGTAGACCCGGTGTACAACGCGGAGGTGTGCAGCCACTCGACGTACACGCCGGATAAGGTTGTGGGCCCCGGGCGACTGAAGGACGTCATCGCCGCGGGGAAGGGCGGCGCGGCGGCGATAGAGTGGGCGGCGTTCGACGAGTACGTGCCCGGATGCGATCACCGCGCGGACGATGAGGAGAAGGAGGAGGACGAGGGGAACGACGTCGGCGGCGACGAAGTCCTTAAGGAACGGCGTTCACCACGCGAACGCGGTCGTATGGGAACCAGTCACCACGCGAACGCGGTCCCCGCGGAGAAGCCGAGCCCTTCGAGCTCGGACGGGAAGCGGAGCGACGACAGCGCGATGGCGGCGGTCGTCGCGGACGACGACGCGGGGGGAGGGGAGGACGGGGGGGAGAGAAGAGGACGGGACGCGGCGGCGGCGGCGGCGGCGGCGGCGACGACGAAGTCCTTGAGGAACGGCGTTCACCACGCGAACGCGGTCGTACGGGAACCAGTCACGACGGCGGCGGCGGCGGCGGCGGCGGCGGCGAGCTCGGCGGGGAACGTCGCGGTGACGTTCGCCGAGGACGCGCAGGCGGACGCGATGACGGAGACGGCGACGGCGACGGCGGCGGCGGCGGCGCCGACGCCGACGCCGACGCCGACGTTTCTCTCCCGCGAGGAGTGCCTCGCGTCTTCGCCGCCGCCGCCTCCGTCGTCGTCGGGCGCGAAACTCATCGCGGTCATGTCCGCGCGCGCCTCCGACGGCCAGGGCGTGTCCGACACTTCGTCCGACACGACACATGTCGTGTCCGACACGACACACGCCGCGCTCCTCGACGGCGCCGCGCCCGAGGGCCCGCTGACGCCCTACTGCGGCGCGTGCGCGAGACTGTGCCTCGTCCTCGGCGAAGCCGGGGTGCCGTTCGAGACGGTGATGATCGACCGCGACGCGAAACCGGCGTGGTTCAAAGACGCGGTCAGAGAAGGGACGACGCCCGCGGTCAGAGGCGGGTTCGGAGGGCTCGGAGGAGAGGAAGCTCTCAAAGAAGACGCGTCTTGGGTCGCCGGACACGACGCGCTCCTCGCGGCGGCGGCGAAGACCTACCCGCGCGTGTCCGAGATGATACGACGCGCGAACGGCGACGGTCGCGGCGACGGCGCGCGCGGCGCCGCTTCGAAGATGACCACCGCGGACGCGACGCGGCTCGGGGAGAAGCTCACGTCCGCGCTCGTGTGCGGGCGGACGTTGGCGCTCGGCGGCGGCGACGGCGACGGCGACGACGCGGACGACGGGAGGTTCGAGTGGTGCCTCGCCGCCGCCGGCGTCGCGTTCGAGTCTCGGGTGCGTTCTATACACTGGTCCCCATACGACCGCGTTCGCGTGGTGAACGCCGTTCCTTAAGGACTTTTCCACCCGGCGTATCTCTCCGCCCAGGGTCCCTCGCTTTCAATCCCCACCCTCGGCGCCTTTCAACGCCAACTGACGCCTTTCAACTCCACCCCGACGTTCGCTCGTATAGAACGGCTCCGGCGGCGGCGCGTCGACGTCGATCGAGGACGCGAGGCGTTCGCTCGCCGCCGCCGCGTCGGACGCGGTTCGCGAGATCGAAGCCGCGATGTCGTCCGTAACGGCCGCGTCGTCGCCGTTTTTAGGCGGCGAGACGCCGAACGCCGCGGACGCGACGCTCGCGCCCGCGCTTCTCGTCGCGCACAACGTCTTGCTCTCCGGGCTCGCGTCGATCGACGTTTCGTCCGACACTTCGTCCGACACTTCGTCTTCTTCCCCCCCGTCGCTCGCGTCCCTCGGCGGACCATCGCTGCTGCCCTACCTCGAGCGGTGGTCGACGCGCAGGTCGTGGACGGACGCGTACCGCCGCGGCGGCGTCGTCAACGCCGCCGTCGTCCGGCACCTCGCGGCGTCGATTCTCGAGCGCGGCGGCGGCGGCGGCGGCGGCGGCGGCGGGCGCGCGAACGCGAACCGAGCCGCCGCCGCCGCGGAGTTGGCGGCGTGCGTCGAGCGCGCGCGGGGGAAGGACACGGCGTACGCCGACGCGGTCAGAGCGCGCGGCGGCGGCGGCGGCGGCGGCGCGGGCGAAGGAAGCGACGACGCGCCGAGGAAACTCAAGCGCGAAAAGAGCGCGAAGAGACCCAAGCGCGACAAGAGCAAAAAGACGAACGCGGTGATTTGCATCTAGCCGCGTAGCTCGCGCGCGCTGTAACTTTTTTATACCATACCGTAGGTCTCCGCGCGCGTCCATCCTGTACTAATACGCGAGAGAGGGTGGGCTGGGCGCGCGTTCCAGTCGCCGCCCGTCCCCCGCGCGTCGCGTCGCGTCGCGTCGCGTCGCGAGTCACGAGTACCGCCCCTCCGCGAACGCGGCCTCGTCGACAAAGTCGGCGACGACGATTTGCCCGCCAAACTTGCGCCCGTGCAGCGCCTTCCTCGCGGCTTCCGCGCCGGCGACCTCCTCGTACTGGACGAAAACCTTCCCCAGACCGGGGACGATCTCGTCGCCGCCCGCCGCGGCCGGTCGCGGGATGCGCACCTCGAGCACGACGCCGTGTTTTCCGCACTCCTCGCGCATGTCCTCCGTGATTTCCCCGTACTCGACGTCGTCTCTCAGGTCCTCGACGTCGAGCATGTCGTTCAGGGACAGCACGCGCGAGGGCGGGTTCGACGGCGGCGGCGGTTCGTT
>NW_003315883.1:296330-306851 GCF_000151265.4 Micromonas pusilla CCMP1545
GTGACACAACATCTCGTGCTGGTAATTGCCCGGGTGGTACGCGATCGCGAGCGCGAGATCGCCCGTCCTCTCACCGCTCCGGTCGAGGTCTTGGACGTTGAACTCGCGAATCATAAACGCGCCGAACTCTCTCGTGCGCTTTCTAAACGTCTGTAAGACAGCATCTGCAGGAGAGGAAGCGCGCGGTTAGTGAAGCANGCGCGCCGCGAGGCATCGCGCCGCGAGGGGCGCGGGCGGCGCGCTCCCCCCCGGTAGTGGCGTCCTCGGCCTCAGCAACGCGAGTTGATGGCGCGCCGCCGGCGCCGCCGGCGAGCCCGGACGCGTTCGTCGCCCCCGCGGCGCCGCCGCCCGCGCCAGTCGCGCGTCTCACCGTCAGCGTCTTCTCGCCCATCTTCATCCCGTGCAAGCCCTGGCACGCGACGTCCGTCACCGCGTGGTCTTGGTACACGAAGAAGCCGTACCCCTTAGGGCCGTTCCATACAAAAACAGTTCTCCGGTCAGTTGAAAAGGGACGCGATCAAATGTTGAAACCGGACAATGGGTGAAAAACAAACTTTTGTATAGAACGCACCTTGCTGTTCCCCGTCTCTCGGTCCATCACGAGCATGAAGTGCTTCGTCGGTCCGAACGCCTCGACGAGCTCTTTCACCATGGGCTCGGTGAGGAAGTACGGCAAGCCGCCGACGAAGAGCCTGTTCGCGGTGTCCTCGGGGGAGAGATTGTTTTGGCCGCCGGCGGCGCCGCCGGCGCCGGCGCCGCCGGCGGCGCCGCCCGCGCCGGGGACGAGGCCGATGGCCGCGAGATCGAGGTCGGTCGACGGCGTCGACGGTCCCAGCGTCGCCGCGATCGCCGCGTTGTAATCGTTCGGTCGCCGCACGCGCAGCGACACGCCGTCGAACACGACGCCGTCCAGCGCGATCGCGTTCGACGTCTCCTCCACGGTTCGGAATTCGACGAAGGCGAATTTCTTCTCGTGGTTCATGTACACGTTGAGCACGGGCTCGACGCCGGCCGCGGCGGCGGTCTGCACGACGCCCCCGATCGCCGCGAGCGCGTTGGAAAAGAACGTCGCCGTGCTCGCCTCGTTCGCGGTCGCGGGGAGCCCGCCGACGTAGATGCGGCGCGCGTGTCGCGTCGCCTGCGTAGACGCCGGCGCGCCGGCGCTGAGGGTCGTTCCATCGTTCAAAGCGACGGCGGGGTGGAGTTGAAAGGCGTCAGTTGAAGAAGTTTAGGGAAAGGCGTCGAGGTGTGTCGGGTTCGAAACCAGCGAGGGGTACGTAGTGGGCGGAAAGAAACGACCGCCGCGCCGGGAGATAAAGTCCGTCCTCGAGGAACGGCGCGCGCCGCGCCGACGCGGGGACCGGCGTCGTGAATAATAACGGGACGGGGACGCGCCTCATCCCGCCCACGCCCCCCAACCCGCCGGCGCTCATCCCGCCGATCATCCCCGGGAGGATCCCCATCCCCGGGGGCAGCCCGATACCTCCCGCGCCGCTCATCATCGCCGCCGCTCCGCCGGGAGCGGCTCCCCCCGCCGCGCCCCGCAGCTGCTGCTCCGGCGCGACGCCGACGCCGCCGCCGGGGAGGGGCACGCCGAGCACGCCGGGGGGGGGCTGGTCGAAGCCGGTGGCGCGGCGGCGGCGACGCGGCGGCGGCGTGGCGGACCGCGACCGCGACCGCGAGCGGCTCGGCGAGCGCCTGCGAGGAGGAGGAGGAGGAGGCGGCGGCGGCGGCGGCGGCGGCGGCGGGGTGGGGGGTGTTGTTCAGGGCGGCTGACGACGGATCGACCGGGGGGTCGGATGGATCCGAGCGCGAATCGATTTTGGGTTCGTGGGTTGGCGAAAGTCCTTAAGGATCGGCGTTCACCGCGCGAACGCGGTCGTATGGGGACCAGTGTACGCGACGCGACGCGACGCGATTCGATTCGATCTCGATTCGATCTCGATTCCGGGATTCGAACGATCGGACGCGCACCGTCGTCTGCGGTCGTCTCTTCGGTCTCCGCCGCGATCGCGGCTTCGGCTGTCGCGGCGACGTCCCCTGCGCGAGGAGCGAGCGGGGAGAGGCGCGTCAGGCGTGGCGAGGCGGGAGGGAGGAACGAACGAATGAATCGGCGGCGTCCGCGGACGGCGCCGGGAGAGAAAGTCCTTAAGGATCGGCGTTCACAACGCGAACGCGGTCGTATGGGGACCAGTGTGAATGGGGCGGATCGAGCGCGCGGGCGCGGGGGGACCCGGGGACCCGATCCGTCCCTCGCGGGCGATCGCGACGCCGCGCGCGGATCGAGCGACGCACCGGTCGTATCTGTCGTCGTCGCGGCCGCGGGCGTCGCCCTCGGAGGGCCTCGCGCGGTCCGACATCGTCCTCCCCGTCGCGACGTGCCCGCTTCTGCGCGACCGCGAGCGAATCGATCGGTCCTTCTCCGCTGAGAGCTCTCGCGGAGAATTGTCGGTCGGTTTGAGTACGTAGGCGTGCGCGTCTTTCAAAAGAAGCAAAGTGCTTTCGGCAGTCGGGATTGAAACTGGCGGATTCCACGGTGAACGGGGCTCGAGTCTTTCGGGCTGACCCCGCGCTTAATACAACTTTTTCCGACTATTTGTCCACACGGGTACACGTATTAACGTGTGTAGATATTATTACACAAAAACTGAGCTCTAACCCATCCCGTATTAACGTACACGTACACCTTCACAACCCGAGCTCCTTCACGGTCGTCTTCGTCCGCCCCGGGATCTCCGCGAGCGACACGTTTTTGTAGTACCCACCGCTCGTACGTTCCGCGTTCGGGTACCAATTCAGGATCATCGTCCGCAAATCCGATTCGCTGAGGACATCCACGTCAGCATACTCCGCGTGCGCGCGGCGAAACGCGGAGGAAATCTCAGTGACGTGGCACCTCCCCGCGCGTCGCAGCCGCGCGTCCGCGAAGGCGCGAAAATCCTCGTACTGCGCCTCAAGCGTCCTCAACTCCTCGCGCGTGTACCGCGTCGGCGACCCGAGCTCGGCGACGAACGACAACATCGCGAATCCGATCCCCGCGGAGAGGCCCCAGTTCTCCTCGCCCGCGAACATGGTATCGAAACCGTACGTCACCGCGCATCCGCACGCGGCGAAAAAGACGACGATCGCGAGCCGCTCTGAGGGTCGTTCCATATGTTCATCGGGTCAGTTGAAAGGAGACGCGATCAAGTGTTGAAACCGAGCGATGGGTGGAAAACGTTTGGGTAGAACGCACCCGTCGCCGACGCCGACTCCCACGCGTCGACGTTCTCGCCGCCGGCGCTCTCGCTCTCGTTCTTCTCCGAGCGCGTCGCGGACGTATCGTTCGTCCTGTAGCGCGCGATCGGGCTCCGTCGAAGCAGCCAGTCGCTCGGCCGCTCCGTGTCCGTCCTGCCGAGAAACACGAGAAGAATCTGCAAAGGCGACTTGAAGAAGAGGCCGAAGGACCAAAGGCACGCGGCGACGACCGATCCGGGCGCGAGCGCGTCGATCCCGCCGCCGACGCCGCCGAGTCCGAGTCCGAGTCCGAGTCCGCCGTCGACGTCCCAGTCGTCCGCGCCGCCGCCGCCAAAGTACGCCGCGTCGTCGACGTGCGCGACCGCGAGAGCCACGATCGACGTGAGCGTCGTCGCGGAGAGCGCGAGCGCGGCCCACGTGGACGCCGCGTCGCCGAGCGCGCGCGACGCGAGGCGCGCGGGGCGGCGCGGGACGAGGTCGGGGCGCGCGTCGTCGTCGTCGTCGTCGCCGCGCGCGCGCGCGACGACGACGACGCGCGGCGGCGGCGCGCGAGGCGACGCTACGAGAGCGACGCGGTCGCGCGGGAGACGACGCGCGCGGCGCGACGACGACGACGACGACGACGACGACGACGACGACGCGAGCGACGCGACGCGCGCGACGACGGCGCGACGGCGCGGCGGGACCGCGCGCGCGCGCGGGGCGACGTCGGCGGCGCGGCGTCGTGACGCGCGCGCCGCCGCGCGGACGGGAGCGGCGCGACGCGCGGTCGCGCGCGCGGGCGCGGTCGTCGTCGCCATCGCGCGCGCGGAGGAGTCCGCGGAACACAGCGAGCGGAACCGACGGAGAGAGCGCGCCGCCCGATCGAAACAGGCTCGAAACTCTCCCGATCACGTCGGATTTTTTTTGTGCGCGAAAGGTCGCGCGGCACGTGCACGGAGACTTGAAATAACACACACACACGTGTGCGGGGCATGTCGAGGGTTTACACACACACACACACACACACACACATTCCGACTTGGACGTCTTCTTCCTTGATCGCCGCCATGGCTCGTCACGCGAACGCCGGCGTCGACGTCGTCGTCGAGCGGGACGACGTCGATCGGAACCCGCGCCCCGGCGCGGTCTCCGACGCGCGCGCGCAGCGATCGTACATTCGCAAGAAGTTTGACCTCTCTCAAAATCCCGGCCGCAAGCCCGGCATCCTCACGTCCGCGCTCGCGAACGCGCACTCGGAGAGACAGATGATCTTCTTCTTCCTCTTGCACTTCGTCGCGACGATGATCGTGTGGCAGCACCACATGTATTTCAAGTTCCGTCAGCGAGCGGCCGTCGTCCCCGAGGGCGCGAACCTCTACTGGTGGAAGCGCCTCGTCCCTCCGGTCGAGTTCGGCACGATGCACGCCATGCTGTTACAGCTGGCGCTCATACCGATGACGATGGCGCGGCACACGATCGCGACGTTGTCCGCGACGTCGCTCGCGCGATTCGTTCCGTTCCAGCACACGAATGCACATTCACCTCGGATACGTCATGGTGTTGTTCGTGTTCTTGAGCACCGTGCTCTTCTTCGTGTTTTTCGGTCAAGGGTGCGTGGACCAGCGAAGCGGCAAAGAGCCGCTCGTGAAGGGCAAAGAGTCGTTCTGCGACTCCATGAAATCGGAGATCATGCTCACGGGCTACGGCCTCTTCGCCGCGTTCGGAATCATGGGCGTGACGAGCTACTTGAGAGACAAGATGAAGTACGAGCTGTTCTACGCGGTGCGAGAGGCGACTCGACCGACCGTCCGTCGAGATTGCTTCCCATACGACCGCGTGGTGAACGCCGTTCCTTAAGGACTTTTCCCGTCGTCGCTCTTCACCCACGCCTCCCTATCGACAACCGTCCGTCGACCCGCGCGACATCCCGCGTTTTTTTTTCGGTTACTCACGCGCGGAGGATCGATTCGGACTCGTTCCGCCGCCGACACGCGAACTCCGTCGACCGACCCGACCCGACCCGACCGACGCGCGAGCGCGCACGCTTCGTTTCTCGTTCGTTTCGCGCGCGGCGCGGCGCGGCGCCCACATATCCGACGAGATGCGCTGAACACCCTGAACGCCCGCCGACGTCGACGTCGCCCGCCCCGCTCCCCCGCGCAGATTCATCACGTCTTCCTCGCGTTGTACGCCATCGCCGTCGCGCACACAATCGACAACATGGCGCGCCGAGGTCAGGACCGGTCGCAAAACTTTAAGTGGTTCGCGGGGACGTTGACGTGGTACATCGCGGATAGGGTGTTCATGTGGACGCAGATCAAGCGAATGAAGGTGGTGGAGTGGCGAGCGAAGAGCACCGTGAGCCTCGCGCGAGAGCACCCCGCGGGCGACGGCGCGGCGAGATCGAAATCGGCCGCCGCCGCCGATTCGAATTTCGACTTCGACGTCGTGTCGCACTGCATCGGGACGTCGCGCGAGGACGACGGCAAGATGATCCACCTTCGCGTGCGACGACCCCCGGAGTGGACGTTTCGCGCGGGCCAGTACGCGTACCTAAAGATACCGGAGATCGACCTCTCGTGGCACCCGTTTTCCATCGCGAGCGCGCCCAACGAAGACACGCTGGACTTTTACATCGAGGTGGCGCACAGGACGAAGGACTGCTGGACGGAGCGGCTATGGAACCTCGCGCACGCGGACCCGAAGTGCGAGCGGACGCGCGAGGGCGGGATCCTCGTGCAAGGCCCGTACGGCGCCGCGGCGAGGCACTTCTCCGAGTACGAAAAAGTCGTCGGCATCGGAGCCGGATTCGGCGTCGTGCCGATGATGAGCCTCATGAAGCATCACTACCTCGAGCTGTTCGCGATGGACCGCGCGCATCACGAGAGACGACTCGCGGCGCTCGCGAACAAGTGCAGAGAGCTGTACTACGCGACGGATCGCGCGCACGTCACGTTGTGGCGGATGTTTTCGCGGTGCCTCCCGAGCTTCACGCGGAACCCGCGCGGAGAAGAGGAACTCGAGAAGAGTTGGACCGCGGACGAGCTCACGGAGGGCGCGAAGCGGCACCTCAGGCGCGTTCTATCTTACACTGGTCCCCATACGACGACCGCGTTCGCGCGGCGCACGCCGTTCCTTGAGGACTTTTCCCGGCCGGCGTGACTCTCCGCCCGTCCCTCGCTTTCGATCCCGACACACTGCGACGCCTTTCAACTCCATCCCTGACGCCATTCAACTCCATCCCTGACGCCATTCAACTCCGACTGACGCCTTTGAACTTCACCCTGACGTCCGTCGCTTCGCACGGAACGACCCTCAGACGATTCCAACTTCGCTACCGCGCGAAACGCCTCGACGAGGCCAGGGCGACGGGCGAGATGAACGCGACCGCGAGACAAGTGATCCGTTCCGAAGAGCGCGCGACGCGTCACAACTCGCGCGCGGTGGCGTATCTGATCCCGCCTCTGCTCGATTTCACCGCCGCGCTGCTCGCGGTGTCGTGGAGCGAGTTGGACAGGAACCGCGCGGCGATCACGCCGGCGATGTCCACCGTCTTGATGACCCTGACCGCGGTGTGCATCTCTCTCCACGCGCTGTACTGGTTCGCGAACGTCTCGTATCGATCGAAGTGGTTCTACGCGGACGTGATCGTGATCGCCGTCGGATGGTTCGTCTGGAGCGAGTGGCGTCGACTAGACGCGTTCGGGCGTTTCGACGACATGAACCGAAACGCGTTCGTCGCGCTCTCCGTGTATCGCTTCCTCAGGCTCTGGGTGCACGGCGCGCTCTTCACGGCGGATCCCGCGACGAGGGACTTGCGCACGCGCGCCATTCGAGCGATCGGAGGATCGAGCGCGGTCCTTCCCTCTCGGCTGGAGACGGTTTTCGTGACGCGCAGGCGCGTTCCGAGCGCACGTTTTTCACCCGCCGCGCTGCTCGCTTTCAACATTACATTCGATCGCGTGGGTCCCTCCCTTTCGACTGACCGACGAACGAACTTTCTTCGCGACCGACGCGCACTTCACCGCAGCGCTCCCTTCGCGATGATGGTGTGGGACGACCTCGAAAAGTGGTGGTTCACGCTCGAGCGGAAGATAGGCGCGAAGTCCGCGGAAAAGTTCGCCGGCGTCCGCGTGTTTTGCACGGACCGCGACCCCAAGGCGGTGAAACTCCTCGTGGACTACGCCGCCGGCACGAGACTCGCGGAGACGGGAGCGCTCGTCACCGAGAGACCTCACTTTGAAAAGCTCTTCGTGGACTCCGCGACGCGCGGCGACGATCGCGCGGCGCTCGTCGGCCTCGGGGCGGTGGCCACGCGAACGCTCGTGACGTATTGCGGCGGCCGCGACTTGGGGAAGAAGATCGACCGCGGCCGCATCAAGGTGTTGAAAAGCGTCGACCCGGACGAGGATCACGCGATCGGCGTTCGCGTGCACTCCGACCTCCAGGTGATCAATTGAACGGCGAGCGAGGGGAAGAGACGAACCGAACGGGTAAAAACCTACGGGGAAAAACATTTGGAACGGCGAGGGAAAGAGACGACGGGAAAGAAAAATGCTTAAAAAAGAAAAACATTTGGAACGGCGAGGGAAAGAGACGACGGGAAAGAAAAATGCTTAAAAAAGAAAAACATTTGGAACGGCGAGGGAAAGAGACGACGGGAAAGAAAAATGCTCGGCCGCGAGGCGGAACGGACGGGGTGTCTGCGACGACCTCCTCCCGACGGAGGTAAGTCGTCGACGCGACGCCCCAGAAGAAGCCGCCCGGGGCTCTGACGAGCTTCCTATATATTTTGCAAAGTTATGGTTGTGTATTGAGGGTGAATATTGTGAATATTTCCATTGTTAATTTATAAGATAAAAAGGTACAACATCGCGCGCATCCAAATTCTACACCGTGTATGGGTCGTGAGACGTGCGTTGGGCTACACGCACGTCAGCGAGAGGATGCGAGGCGAAGCGAACACCCCCGGAGCAGGAGCACTCGTCTTCACTCAACCGCGTTAAGGGGTGTTCGCGTTGTACAGCGAGAGCTAGATAAACTGACTTACAGTCAGTCACTACGCAACCTTTCTCAAAAAAAAAATTTACAGGTAAAAGATAATTACGAGAACACGTGTAAAAGCACCCGATCAGGGCAGTCCGACTTCCGAGAAGACGCGTCGTTCGCGCTCTCTCTGACTCAAAGCGCGCGCGCGCCGGTCGTCGTCGTCGTCGCCGCGTCGTCAGCCGAAGACGGCGAAAAATTTGGCGTAGCGTCCGCGGCCCGTCTCGTGATGCCACACGTGCTCTCTGCTCCCAATGAAAACGTTTCCGGGGATCAAGTTGCAGAGATCCCACGGCAAGTCGTACCCGGAGTGAATCGCGCAGAGCAGCGCGACGATCACGACGTTGTACACCGCGCGCGAGAGCGGGTGCGCGCGCGTGATGTTCACCGCGATGACGGAACACGCCACGTCGACGACTTCCTCCGCCGCGCTCAGCCGAAAGACGTCGCGCGCGCGGACGTCGGCGTTGGCGTGGTGCTTCGCGTGCGTCGGGGTCGGCGGGGTCGAGGCGGGGCGGAGTCGAAAGGCGTCAGGGGTGGAGTCGAAAGGCGTCGAGGTGTGTCGGGATCGAAACCAAACCGTAAAGTCCTCGAGGATCGGCGCGCACCGCGCGAACGGGGCCGTGTGGGGACCAGTGTGCGTGAGGGTGAATATATATACTTCGTACCTTGGCGTGCACGCGTCGAAACACCGCCGGGTGTCGATGCATCGCGCGGTGAGTCGCGGAGAAGAGCGCGTCGTACACCGCTAGGGACGCGACGACGTCGAGCGCGAGCCGACACGTCGAGGGGGGCGCCACCGGCAGCGCGCGGCGCGGATAGAGCCAGTCGAAGACCAGGAGCGGGACGAGATAGAGCGCGAACTCCTGGAACCCGTCGCGCGTGCGAAAGTCGGGGGTCCAGATCTCCCTCGAGCGCGCTTCGTGCGTCTCGCCGCCCTCGCCTTCGCCTTCGCCTTCGCGGTCGCCTTCGCGGCGCGTCTTCGTCTTCCGCGCGCGGTCGCGGTCGCGGTCGCGCTCGCGGCGCGCCGCGACGGGAATCGGCTGCAGTCGATACGCGCGGAGCGGGCACGACGCGCATTCGTCGAGCGCCCAATACGTCAGCAGACAGAGCGTGAACGTCGTCAACACGAGCGCGGGCTCGAAGGAGTCCCATCGCACGAACGCGGTGTCTCTCGCGCGCGACCAGAAGGACGCGATGGCGGCGTCGACTTTTTCGAGGCGCGCGAACGTCGCTGCGGGAGGAGGGCGGAGGCGGAGGCGGAGGATGATGAGGATGATGAGGAGGATGGGGGGGGAGGCGGCGCGAGGCGCGAGCGAATGAACGACTGATGAAAAGAATGTCAGCGACGACGCGAAATCGCGAACGCGGGGGGCGCGCACCGACGAGAACGGCGCCCGCGACCGCGCGGCACGCGCGCACGCTCCGCTGAAACCCTGGAGGGTGGGGCGCGAGCGTCGACATCGCGCGGACCGTGGGCCGCGCGGAAGTGGTACTTCCGGCGGGTGAACACCGACGCGGCACTTTTGGCCGAGTATCGCGTACGGAAAGTGCGAAAGTACAGTTAATAAGGTCACGCTCCGCTAATTAAATTTCCCGTGCCAAAAGTACGAAATTGAGACCGAATACGCATACAAATTGCAAAAACGTACGAAAGTACTTTTGTACTTAAAGTACTTTCGTACGCGCCTAGTGCAAAAACGTACTTTCGTACGCGCCTACGCGCCGTCGCTGCGCGGATTGATTTGAATCTTCGTCACGATGTTGTCTATCAAGTTGATGATGCCCTCACAAAGTTTCGTGATTTAATGAGGTCGGAAAAATTTGTTTTCCGACCCCTAAGGAGCCTTTTTTAAATAAGTCGCTGAGGGGTCCGAAAACCGTTTTCTCGGCCTCCTAAAATCGTGAAACTTTGAGAAAGACATCGGCTGCGTGCTGAACAACATCGTGACGAAGTCTCAAATCGATTATCGCCGCGACGGCGCGTGTGCTCGCGCAAAGGTACGATTTTTGCGATTTGGACGAGAATTGGGTTTCAATTTCGTACTTTTGGCACGGGAAATTTAATTAGCGGAGCGTGACCTTAAGTACAGTCAACAATTAAGGTCACGCTCCGCTAATTAAATTTCCCGTGCCAAAAGTACGAAATTGAAACCGAATACGCATACAAATTGCAAAAACGTACGAAAGTACTTTACGAAAGTACTTTCGTACTTTCGTACGAAAGTACTTCCGCCGCGTCTAGCTCCTCGTTCG
>NW_003315883.1:307123-320444 GCF_000151265.4 Micromonas pusilla CCMP1545
CGGCGGGAGCGAGCTCGCGACGGTGCGCGAGCTCGGGTTCGCCCACGGCGACGGGCTGTTCGTCGAGCGAATATCGTAGCTGGAACCGTGATGTGAGGTTAGCAGCTCGACTCTGAAAATATCGTGACGACGAAACGAACGAGGAGCTAGACGCGGCGGAAGTACTTTCGTACGAAAGTACGAAAGTACTTTCGTAAAAGTCTTTCGTACGTTTTTGCAATTTGTATGCGTATTCGGTTTCAATTTCGTACTTTTGGCACGGGAAATTTAATTAGCGGAGCGTGACCTTAAGTACAGTCAACAATTAAGGTCACGCTCCGCTAATTAAATTTCCCGTGCCAAAAGTACGAAATTGAAACCGAATACGCATACAAATTGCAAAAACGTACGAAAGTACTTTACGAAAGTACTTTCGTACTTTCGTACGAAAGTACTTCCGCCGCGTCTAGCTCCTCGTTCGTTTCGTCGTCACGATATTTTCAGAGTCGAGCTGCTAACCTCACATCACGGTTCCAGCTACGATATTCGCTCGACGAACAGCCCGTCGCCGTGGGCGAACCCGAGCTCGCGCACCGTCGCGAGCTCGCTCCCGCCGTCGGCGCCCGGATCGCGAAACGTCCGCCGCGGCCACCGCGTCGCGAGCGCGAACGCGTCGCCCTCGCCCGCGCCGCCGACGCTCCGGACGTAGTCGAACACGCCTCGCGCGAAATCGCCCGCGCGAAACCGGCGCGTCTTCGTCGTCCCGTCCGGCAGCGAAAAGCGCAACGCGACGACGCCGTCGCCGTCGGGGGGCTCCGGCGGCGCGCGCTTCGATTCATCGTCGGGGTGGAGTTGAAAGGCGTCAGAAGCGGAGTTGAAAGGCGTCGCGGGCGGGGATTGAAAGCGAGGGGTAGGCGCAGAGAAACGCCGGCAAAAGTCCTTAAGGATCGGCGTTCACCACGTGGACGCGGTCGTATGGGGACCAGTGTACAGAGCTCGAACGAACCTTCGCCGCCGCCTCGCGGTACCGCGCCGCGCGCGCCTCGCGCCTCGCGCTCACTTCCTCGTCCTCCGCCGCGCGTACCGCGGCTTCCCTCGCATCGCGCGCTCTCGCTTCGATCTCGTCCTCCACCGCCGCGCGCGCCGCCGCGGCGTCGCGGAGCCGCGCCGCCTCTCTCTCCGCGACGTCGCGCATCGTGCGCTCATAATCGAAACTCGGCGCGATGTCCACCGCGAGGTCCGTCTCGATGAGGCTCACCGCGCCCGCGTCCTCGGGGGATACCTCCGCAACGAGGAGCTCGTGCTCCTGATCGCGCTCGCCGGCGCCGGCGCCGCCGCCGGGCGCGGGGACGCGCACGCGCACGACGTCCCCGACCGTCAGCGTGCACCGTCGCAGGATGGCGCTCTCGAGCAGCGCCTTCACGTCCACGCCCGTCCCCGTCCCCGTCCCCGTCCCCGGTCCGTCCGCGGCGTATGCGGCGGCCGCGTCCGCGTCCGCGATCGCCCGTTGGAACGCGGCGCTCAGCGGCTTCAACTTGGCGTAGACGCCCTTCGGGAGTCGCCGGTAGCTCACGCGGACGCGCGGCGGCGCGGGCGCGGACGCGGACGCGAACGCGTCGACGTCGACGCGCGGCGCGCCGTCCTCCTCCTCCTCCTCCTCCTCTCCCGTCGAAGGAGAAGGACGCGAACCGTCGCCGTCATCGCGTCCGAGGGAACGCGAACCGTCGCCGTCGCGCCGCAGGAGCATGCGCGTCACCGCGGGCGGGAGGCCGACGACGCCCTCGGCGGCGTCGAACGCGAGGACCCCCGCGTGCGTCGCTCTTCCCGCTCTTCTCGCGTCCCCGCCCGTCCCCGTCCCCGTCCCCGTCCCCGTCCCCGGTCCGTCCCCGCCGCCGCCGCCGCTCCCGCGCGCGCCCGCGTCGGTCGACGCGCCGTCTCCTCCTCCTCCTCCTCCTTCTTCCTCCGCGAGCGACACCTCGAAGAAGCACGCGTTCGCGTTCGCCGCGCGCGTCGACATCTATACGAGCGAATGGCGGGGTGGAGTTGAAAGGCGTCAGATGGAGTTGAAAGGCGCCGAGGGCGGGGATTGAAAGCGAGGGGTGGGAGGAGAGATGCGCCAGGAAAAGTCCTTAAGGATCGGCGTTCACCACGCCAACGCGGTCGTATGGGGACCAGTGTATAGAACGCACCGCGCCGACGCGCTCGAGCTCTCGCAGCGCGGACGGCGGCAGCGAGATCTTGTCGTTCCATACGAAGCGACGTCGGGGTGGAGGCGTTCAAAGGCGTCAGAAGCGGAGTTCAAAGGCGTCGAGGTGTGTCGGGATTGAAACCAGCGAGGGGTGGTGAGCGGAGAGATGCTCCGAGAAATAAAGTCCTCATGGATCGGCGTTCACCACGCCGACGCGGTCGTGTGGGCGGGACCAGCGTGAGATGGGACGCACCTTGTCGTCCGTTCTCGCGCGTATCCCGCGTCGCGTCGCGTCGTCGCTGCGCGCGCCGACGAGCACGCGCGTCCACGTCACGCCCTCGTTGTTCGCGAGCACGCGCTCGTCGCGCGCCTTGGCCTCCGCGGCGAGCTGCCGAGCTTCGAGCCGCTCGCGCGCGGCGACGTCAGATCTCTCGCGCGCGAGCGCGTCCGCGCGGAGCTTCGCAGCGCGCTCTTTCTCCTCGCGGCGGCGCAGCTCGCGCGCGCGCGTCTCTTGCTCGCGCTTGAGCTTATCCGCGGACGCGTTGAGGAACATTGGTCGCCGCGCGAGCGAGCGACGGCGCAAAGCGTCGTCCGCGCGCGCGCGGACGGATCTGACGACGCGTCGCCGGGGTTGACGCTGACGCTGACGTCTCATCATCAGCAGCAGGAGAGCAAACGTTTTTCACCCACCCTCGGTTTCAACATTTGATCGCGTCATTTTTCAACTTTACCTTTCAACTTTCATGCACGGTTTAACGGTCGAGGAAGTGCACCTACGCCAACACACCGCCAGTCTATCCATCCGCGCGACGGACGGCGCGCCGCGCGGTCGCGGCGGACATGGCGTCCGCGCTCTGCCTCGCCGCGCGCGTCCCGCGCGCGGCTCGCGCGCCGCGTCCGCGTCCGCCGCCCCCCTCGCCGCCGCTCGCGCGCGCGACTCGTCCTCGTCCTCGTCCTCGCGGCGTCGACGACGACGACGTCTTCGCCGAGTCGACGTGGCGCGCGCGCGCGACGACGACGACGACGACGACGATTTGCGGCGACGGCGACGGCGACGGCGACGGCGACGACCCGGCGACGACCCGCGCGCGCTTGCACGTCGGGCAGACCGTGGAGATCATCCTCAAGGCGGACCAGGCGACGGGCGCGACGACGCGAGGGACGATACGCGAGTTCCTCACGAACAGCGCGACGCACCCGCGAGGGATCAAAGTGCGGCTGCGCGACGGCGGCATCGGTCGCGTCGCGCGCGTCGTCGACGACGACGACGCCGTCGACGACGAGCCGAAGCCGTCCGCGACGACGGCGGCGCGTCGGAGGACGTCGCCGCCCGCGTCGTCGTCGTCGTCGTCGTCGTCGTCGTCCTCCGCGACGGTGTACCTCACGAATCTCCCGAAGCGACTGAGCAAGGCGGACGTGACGTGGCTCGTGGAGGAGATCCCCGGCGTCGTCAGCGTTCGCGTCCCGAAGCGCGGCGGGAAGAACATGGGGTACGCGTTCGTGAAGTGCGACGGCGCCGCGTCCGCGACGGCGACGATCGATGCGTTGAACGGGTTGGAGTTGGAGGGTAACGCGCTTCTCGCGGAGCTCGCGCGGGCGGAGACGAAAGAGAAGGAGGAGCCGCCGTCGCCGTCGCCGTCGCCGTCGCCGTCGCCGTCGCCGTCGCCGTCGCCGTCGCCGTCGCCGTCCAAAGCGCGATCCAAAGCGCGGGATGGGGATTCGGGCTCGAGCTCGGGCGGCGGCGGCGGCGGCGGCGGCACGAGAGGACGAGGGAAGCGGAAGAAGGGGCGGAGAGAAGAAGAAGAAGAAAAAGCCTCCTCCTCCTCCTCCTCCTCCTCCTCCGACGACGACGACGGCGTCGTCCTGGACCGCATCGCCGCCGCGAGACTCGAGATGGAAGCCGAGGCGATCCTCGAGATCGAGCGCGCGCGACGCGCGAACGCGAAGCGACTCGCGGAGGCTGAGGCCATCGCGGCGGCGCGGAGAGAGCGGTGAGACTGGTCCCCGTACGATACGAGTCGTGTCCGCGCCGTTCCGTTCCTCGAGGACATTCGTTTCTTCCCCGTCGATTCGATTCGATTCGATTCGATTCGGTTCTCTTCGCCCGCGCTTTCCCATCGACGTTCAAGCGCTCGTTTGACCGGTAAGACGCACGTAGCGAGACGCGAGACGTTCGACTGACCGACGCACCGAACCGACGCGCTCGCCCCGCGCGCGAATCGATCGCTTCGCCCCGCGCGCGCAGGGAGCGAAAGGCGGAGGCGCGAACCTCCGCGATGCTCGCCGAGCGCGCGCGCGCGGCGGAGGAGGCGACGCGACGGAAACGAGAGGCGGCTTCGCGCGTGGAAGAGATTCGCGTCGAGGCGATCGCGCTCGGGGAAATACGCGCGGAGCCCGCGTGGGACGAGGAGCTGCGCGCGTTGAGCGAGGCGCTGGAGGAGTTGCGCAGCCGCGTGGAGTGACGGAGGAAAAAAAAAAAAAATACTTCAAGAACGCTACTCGTAATAATAAAACAACGTAGAAGTTACAGTGACTGACTGTACAGTAAGTCAGTTTATCTAACTCTCGCTGTACAACGCGAACACCCCTTAACGCGGTTGAGTGAAGACGAGTGCTCCTGCTCCGGGGGAACGTAGAAGTTGTGGAGCGGGTGCGAAAAAATGGCAAAGCGACCTGCCCACCAATTTATTGTAAGCATAAATGTAAGGTGTATGAACCAAGGAATCAGGGTTTAAACTTCCATAGAGGATGGGGCAAACTTCGAGGGAATTAACTCAAGGATTACGGTCTATTTTCCCATCATAACATTTTATTTTGGGACCTGCCCACCTGCCTTGAAAACAAATACTGTAGACTATATACCCCTACAGTCTGACAGTACACGTACACGTAGAGCTACGCGCGCGTTCTGGCGAACGCGAGCGCCGTACTTGAGCGCCCGAGCGATCGAGCTCAAACCCTTTTACCGCCGCGGTCCTCGCGAGACACGTCGAAGCGGACACCTCAAGGTGAGCGCGCGCGTCGTCGCCGCGTCCCCCGCCCATCCCCCCCCGCGCGCCGCGTCGTCGCGTCGTCGCGTCGTCGTCGTCGCGTCGCGCGTCGTCCCCCGCGCGTCGTTTCCGTCGACGCGCGGTATTTAGGGTTTCCGCGCCTCGCATCGGCGGCCGCGCGCGCGGACGCGTCCGAGACGCGTCGCGGCGCCTCGCGTCGCGGCGCCTCGCGTCGCGAGACGCGCGTCGCACCGCGCGTCGCTCGGCGACGGCGGCGAACGTCGTCGCGCGCGTCTCGGCCGCGGTTCCGCGCGGCGCCGCCCGCCGGGGTTTTTTCGCCTCGATCGATCCATCTCTCCATCCATCATCCGTCCATCCTCACACTGGTCCCCATACGACCGCGTCGGCGTGGTGAACGCCGATCCTTAAGGACTTTTGCCGGCGCATCTCTCCGCCCATCACCCCTTGCTTTCAATCCCGTCACACCTCGACGCCTTTCAACTCCGCTTCTGACGCCTTTGAACTCCAAAGAACGCCTCGCCTCGTCCTGACCGTACCCCCCCCCTCCCACCTCCCCATTCCGCGCGCGCGCAGATGTCTCACCGCAAGTTCGAGCACCCGCGCCTCGGCCACCTCGGGTTCCTCCCCAAGAAGCGTTCGCAGCGCGCGCGCGGCAAGTGCAAAAAGTTCCCCCGCGACGACCCGACGTCTCCTCCGCACCTCACCGCGTTCCTCGGGTTCAAGGCTGGCATGACGCACATCGTGCGCGACGTGGACAAGCCCGGCTCGAAGCTTCACAAGAAGGAGACGCTCGAGGCGGTGACGATCGTGGAGACGCCCGCGATGATCGTCGTCGGCGTCGTTGGCTACGTCAAGACGCCGCAGGGCTTGCGAGCGCTCAACACGGTGTGGGCGGAGCACCTCTCCGTGGAGATCAAGCGCAGGTTCTACAAGAACTGGTACAAGTCCAAGCGCAAGGCGTTCACGAAGTACGAGAAGAAGTACGCGAACGGCAGCGGCGCGATCGACCAGGAACTGGACGCGCTCAAGAAGAACGCCGACGTCGTTCGCGTCATCGCGCACACGCAGGTGCGCAAGGTGAAGAACCTCAAGCAGAAGAAGGCGCACATGATGGAGATCCAGGTCAACGGCGGGTCCGTCGCGGACAAGGTGGACTTCGCGTACAAATTTTTCGAGAAGGCTGTCCCCGTCGACGCCGTCTTCGCCAAGGATGAGATGATCGACTGCATCTCTGTCACCAAGGGGAAGGGTTTCGAAGGCGTCGTCACGCGTTGGGGCGTGACGCGTCTCCCGCGCAAGACGCACCGCGGTCTCCGCAAGGTTGGCTGCATCGGCGCGTGGCACCCCGCGCGCGTCGGGTACACCGTCGCGCGCCCGGGCCAGCACGGCTACCACCACAGGACGGAGATCAACAAGAAGATTTACAGAGTCGGGAAGGAGGGGGACTCGAGCCACAAGGCGTCGACGGATCACGACGCGACGGAGAAGGACATCACGCCGATGGGCGGTTTCCCGCACTACGGCATCGTGAGGAACGACTACCTGATGATCAAGGGCGGCATCGCGGGCCCGAGGAAGCGTCTGATCACGCTCCGTCGCTCTCTGTTTAAGCAGACGCGTCGGGTGGCGACGGAGACGATCGCCATCAAGTTCATCGACACGTCGTCCAAGTTTGGCCACGGTCGGTTCCAGACGTCGGAGGAGAAAGCGAAGACGTACGGCAGGGTCAAGGCGTGAGCGGTCAAGGCGGTCAAGGCGTGAGCGGTCAAGGCGTGAGCGGCGTGAGCGGCGGCGGTTTCGGCGGCGTAGGCGTCGCGCGGTTGCGGCAGCGGCGGATCGCGACGAGCGCACCGCCGCTTTGTTTCGTTTCGTTTCGTTTCGTCGTGATGCGATTTGATGAAACGGACGAACGAACGAATGAACGTACAGTGATAAAGCGCGCTTTTCTTTTCTCTCTTCTTTTTCCAGTCTGGTCGTCGCGGAGGCGCCTAAACGTATTTCGTCTCAACTCGTCACTCCTCGCTGAGAAGGCGACGTCTCTTCTCTCGCGCCGCTCGCTCGCTCGCTCGCGCGCCGCCCGCCCGTCGCGACTCCCCCGCTCGCCGCTCGCCGCCGCCACGCTCACAGGATCTCGTCCAGGGCCTTGGAGATGGACTCCTTAAGCGCGGCGCGGTCGGGCTTGAACAGGAGGTTCTGAGGGTCGTTCCATACGAGCGAATGATGTCGGGGTGGAGTTGAAAGGCGTCAGAAGCGGAGTTGAAAGGCGTCGAGGTGCGCGCGTCGGGATTGAAAGCAGCGAGGGGTGGGCGGAGAGATGCGCCGGGAAGTGAAGTACGTCCTCAAGGAACGGCGTTCACCGCGCGAACGCGGTCGTATGGGAACCAGTGTGAGATAGAACGCGCCTGGTACACGTAAAAGGCGGAGAACCCGATGCCGACGATCTCGAGAAGGTCCGGGACGAGCGGCAACCCGTCGATGGATTTCAGCACGCCGTTGGCGGCGACGAGGCCGACGAGGCCGTACACCCCCAACGTAACGACCGCGGGCTTGTCGTCCGTGTCCTCCCACTTCTCGGAGACGGTGTCGGTGACTTCCTGTCGGCGGGCGGAGTGAGGACGAGTGTTCGGATCGTTCGTGAGTCTCCTCGACGCGACGCGTTAAAAAAAAAACTTCGCCGTGCAGTGCAGTGTCGCCGCCTTGCGCGCGGTTTCGGACGATCGATCCCTCGGTGAAATCGACCCCGGGACGCGGGGTGAACGAGCGCGCGCGTCGGTCGGACGCCCCAGCCACGGGACGCGACCGACGCCGCGAGCGCGCGAGGGAGGGGAGACGCGCCTTGAGCTTGGCGTTGAGGTCGTCCGAGTCCGCGCGGACGACGACGGCGGCGCCGCGCGACGTCTTGGGGGCTGCGAGACGGAGGGAGGGGAAGCGCGCGTCGGCGGCCCGATCGTTTTGTTCGCTCATCGTTTCGGGGGAAAAAACGAAAGAAGATTTAATCTTTGATCGATTTTCGAACGACGCCGGGGGGTCTCGCGCGCGGGCGCACCGATCGAAGCCTTGCGCGGCGCGGCGCGGCCGAGGACCGCGCGGGGCGTCGCCTTGGAGGAGACGCGCGCGGACGCGCGCGGGGCGAGCACCGCGCGGGTGGCGACAGAGCAGACGGCGACCATTGGTTGTTGGATCGGATTCGATTCTTCCTGCGCGAGAGCGAAGAGAGTGCGGACGCGCGCGCGGCGGTCAGATCAGAGGTCGCGAGAAAGCGCGGGGGCGACGCGCGCGAGGCGACGGCGACGACGACGGCGACGCGCGTCGTCTCGACGGCGACGACGACGACGACGCGCGAGCGATCGAGCGAGCGGGCGGGCGCGGACGGGGGCGCACCGGCGTCGATGAGTTGTGATCGCTCGGTTGCGCGCGAAACCACAAACGTATCCACGCAGGCAAGATATTTTATTGGCGCGCAGCGTGCACAGCACCTCCGACTACACTCGGTGTTACGAAAATATATTTTGGTAAGATATTTTGACGCGAAGGGTCCGCGCGCTGAATACGACGATGACGGCGCGGGACAGTCGCAAATGACATCGCGATAGTGAGAGTAATTGATGCCAACACCATTATGACGCCGTTCATGTGATAATATAACACCACTTACCGTCAAGAAAAAGACATCGTCGGCGCTCAAAGCGCGCGAGGTGATCTGAAACAGGCTTGACGGGACGAGCTTCTCGACGAAAATCGTATAGGTATTTCAGTCTCGCGCGGTCATCGAAAAAATTTCATCTCCGGAAGGGGTTTTCCGATTCTCTTCCTGACTGTTTACATGTGCGTGCCGTAGTAGAATACGCGGTCCCCCACGGGCATTTGGTCAGGTGATTAATTCGTGCTAAAAATTAGGCGCCCTACGCTCACGTGTTGTGAAGGACCGACTTACAGTATTCGTAAAATCGGAAAAACCTCTGAAAAACCTTTACCTTATCGAAATATCTTCGCAAGAGTCGCGGACGAGAGGTGCGGACGCAGTGCGGACGAGTGTGAATCTTTAATCTTGTCCGCACCACGTGTGCGCGGTGTGCGAATAGCAAACGCTCTCTCACACACACGACGCGCCGATCGCGGCGTCGCGCGTCGGCACGCGGCCGCCGCCGTCGACCGGCACACGGCGCGCCGCGCGTCGCGGAAGCGCGAGGTTTCGTCCGAACGCGGGGCGCCCGCGGCCCGCGAGACCCGTTGGCGGACACGTGACTGGGGCGACCCAGGTCGAGGCGTCGGTCGGCGTGGCCGCCCTCCGCGTCGTCGCCGTCCATCGAGCGCGAGCACGCGACGGACGCGGTCCGGGAGTCGACGCGCGCGATCGCGGAGGGTAATTAATGCGCGATGCCCCCGCGCACGCGCGCGACGGCGACGCGCGATGCCCCCCCGACGCCGCGGGGGACTTGTCGCGAAAAAGGCGTATCAACGAGATTCGCCCGGTAAGACGGTTTTTGCAGACTAAATGCCGCTACACGTGGTGCGGATTTTTTCGACGGAGACGCGCGCTCGCGCTCGCGCTCGCGTTGATGACGATTACGATTTCGTCCCTGCAAACGGCGGCGGCGCAAGGTCAGGGCGGGGGAGGAGGGAGCAGCGGAGGCGGCGGCGGCGAGACGTGCGGCAGAAACGAACGCGTCTCTTGCGACGGCGCGTCGTGCTCGTGCGTGGCGTGCCCCGACCGGTCTTCGAACAAGCGAGGCGACGCGACATCCGGCGGCGCCGAGACGTCGTGCGAGTGCGACGAAGGCGCGTCCCGCCGCCACACTGGTTTCAATACGACCCCGTTCGCGCGGTGCACCCCGTTCCTCGAGGACCTTGCCCGGCCGGCGTTTACGTCCGCGCGCCCTCGGTTTCGATCCCGACGCGCCTCGACACCTCGCGACTCCGACTGACGCGCCCCCGAACGCCGCCCGCCCCGACGTCGCTTCGCGCGGGAAATTATCCTCAGACTATCGCGTGGACGCGAGCGGCGCCGCATGCGCGGCGTGCGCTCCCGGATCGACGAACGCCGCGGGAGATTCGGTCCCGGGAAGCGAGACGACGTGTGATGTTACCTACTGCGCCGTGAACGAGTACGTCGACGCGAGTAACGTGTGTCAGGCGTGCCCCGCCGGAAGCACGAACGCGTTGGTCGGAGGCGTCGGCGCCGCCGCGACGACCGCGGGCAGTAGTTCGGACTGCGATATCACCTACTGCGCCGTGGACGAGTACGTCGACAATAAAAACGTGTGCCAGCCGTGCGATGCAGGCTCCGAGAATCCCGTAGACTCGGTCACCGGCCTTGGCGACCCGGCGACGACAGCGAGTACAGAGGCGAACTGCGTCCCCATGTATTGCGCCGTGGATCAGTACGTCGACGCGAGTAACGTGTGTCAAGCATGCCCCGCTGGAAGCACGAAGCCCTTAGTCGGAGGCGTCGGCGCCGATAGGACTGTCACGGGCAGTAGTTCGGACTGTGATGTTACCTACTGCGCCGTGGATCAGTACGTCGACGCGAGTAACGTGTGCCGGGCATGCCCTGCCGGGACTGAGAACCCCTTGGTTAGAGGACAAGGCGCCGACGCGACAGTCGCGGGCTCAGCGTCGGATTGTGCTACTATCTACTGCGCCGTGGATCAGTACGTCGACGCGAGTAACGTGTGTCAGGCGTGCCCCGCTGGAAGCACGAAGCCCTTGGTTGCCGGCGTCGGCGCCGTCGCGACGGTCGCGGGCAGTAGTTCGGACTGTGATGTTACCTACTGCGCCGTGGACGAGTACGTGGACGCGGATAACGTGTGTCAGGCGTGCCCCGCCGGAAGCACGAACGCGTTGGTCGGAGGCGCCGGCGCCGCCGCGACGACCGCGGGCAGTAGTTCGGACTGCGATATCACCTACTGCGCCGTGGACGAGTACGTCGACAGAAATAACGTGTGCCAGCCGTGCGATGCAGGCTCCGAGAATCCCGTAGACCCGGTCACGGGCCTTGGCGACCCGGCGACGACGGCAAGAACAGAGGCGAATTGCGTCGCTCCGGATCCATGCGATGCGTCTGCAGCCCCCACGAACGGCGGCGTCGGCGACTGCACGAGCTCTCTCGCGAGTGGGTCGACATGCCAGCCCACGTGTAATTCGGGCTATACCGTTTCTGGGACGAGCTCATGCAGCGCTGGAACACTCACGGCGGCGACGTGTGGCCCCAGCCCATGCGATGCGTCCGCTGCTCCTACAAACGGCGGCGTCGGCGACTGCACGATTAACCTCGCGAGCGGGTCGACATGCCAGCCGACGTGTGACTCGGGGTACACGGTGTCCGGGACGTCCTCTTGCAGTCTCGGAACGCTCACGGCGGCGACGTGTTCGGCGAACGCTTGCGATGCGTCCGCTGCACCTGCGAACGGCGGCGTCGGCGACTGCACGATTAACCTCGCGAGCGGGTCGACATGCCAGCCCACGTGTGACTCGGGGTACACGGTGTCCGGGACGAGCTTATGCAGCGCTGGAACACTCACGGCGGCGACGTGCTCGGCGAACGCTTGCGATGCGTCCGCTGCTCCTACGAACGGCGGCGTCGGCGACTGCACGATTAACCTCGCGAGCGGGTCTACGTGTCAGCCGACGTGTGACTCGGGGTACACGGTGTCCGGGACGTCCTCTTGCAGTCTCGGAACGCTCACGGCGGCGACGTGCTCGGCGAACGCTTGCGATGCGTCCGCTGCTCCTACGAACGGCGGCGTCGGCGACTGCACGAGCTCTCTCGCGAGCGGGTCTACGTGCCAGCCGACGTGTGACTCGGGGTACACGGTGTCAGGGACGAGCTCATGCAGCGCTGGAACACTCACGGCGGCGACGTGCTCGGCGAACGCTTGCGATGCGTCCGCTGCACCTACGAACGGCGGCGTCGGCGACTGCACGAGCTCTCTCGCGAGCGGGTCTACGTGCCAGCCGACGTGTGACTCGGGGTACACGGTGTCAGGGACGAGCTCATGCAGCGCTGGAACACTCACGGCGGCGACGTGCTCGGCGAACGCTTGCGATGCGTCCGCTGCTCCTACGAACGGCGGCGTCGGCGACTGCACGAGCTCTCTCGCGAGCGGGTCTACGTGCCAGCCGACGTGTGACTCGGGGTACACGGTGTCCGGGACGTCCTCTTGCAGTCTTGGAACGCTCACGGCGGCGACGTGTGGCCCCAGCCCATGCGATGCGTCCGCTGCTCCTACGAACGGCGGCGTCGGCGACTGCACGAGCTCTCTCGCGAGCGGCTCCACGTGCCAGCCGACGTGTGACTCGGGGTACACGGTGTCAGGGACGAGCTCATGCAGCGCTGGAACACTCACGGCGGCGACGTGCTCGGCGAACGCTTGCGATGCGTCCGCTGCTCCTACGAACGGCGGCGTCGGCGACTGCACGAGCTCTCTCGCGAGCGGGTCTACGTGCCAGCCGACGTGTGACTCGGGGTACACGGTGTCCGGGACGTCCTCTTGCAGTCTTGGAACGCTCACGGCGGCGACGTGTGGCCCCAGCCCATGCGATGCGTCCGCTGCTCCTACGAACGGCGGCGTCGGCGACTGCACGAGCTCTCTCGCGAGCGGCTCCACGTGCCAGCCGACGTGTGACTCGGGGTACACGGTGTCCGGGACGTCCTCTTGCAGTCTCGGATCGCTCACGGCGGCGACGTGTGGCCCCAGCCCATGCGATGCGTCCGCTGCTCCTACGAACGGCGGCGTCGGCGACTGCACGATTAACCTCGCGAGCGGGTCGACATGCCAGCCGACGTGTGACTCGGGGTACACGGTGTCCGGGACGTCCTCTTGCAGTCTCGGATCGCTCACGGCGGCGACGTGCTCGGCGAACGCTTGCGATGCGTCCGCTGCACCTACGAACGGCGGCGTCGGCGACTGCACGATTAACCTCGCGAGCGGGTCGACATGCCAGCCCACGTGTGACTCGGGGTACACGGTGTCCGGGACGAGCTTATGCAGCGCTGGAACACTCACGGCGGCGACGTGCTCGGCGAACGCTTGCGATGCGTCCGCTGCTCCTACGAACGGCGGCGTCGGCGACTGCACGATTAACCTCGCGAGCGGGTCTACGTGCCAGCCGACGTGTGACTCGGGGTACACGGTGTCCGGGA
>NW_003315883.1:320544-329466 GCF_000151265.4 Micromonas pusilla CCMP1545
GGCTCCCGTGCCAGCCGACGTGTGACTCGGGGTACACGGTGTCCGGGACGTCCTCTTGCAGTCTCGGATCGCTCACGACGGCGACGTGCTCGGCGAACGCTTGCGATGCGTCCGCTGCACCTACGAACGGCGGCGTCGGCGACTGCACGAGCTCTCTCGCGAGCGGGTCTACGTGCCAGCCGACGTGTGACTCGGGGTACACGGTGTCAGGGACGAGCTCATGCAGCGCTGGAACACTCATGGCGGCGACGTGTGGCCCCAGCCCATGCGATGCGTCCGCTGCTCCTACGAACGGCAGCGTCGGCGACTGCACGAGCTCTCTCGCGAGCGGGTCTACGTGCCAGCCGACGTGTGACTCGGGGTACACGGTGTCCGGGACGTCCTCTTGCAGTCTTGGAACGCTCACGGCGGCGACGTGTGGCCCCAGCCCATGCGATGCGTCCGCTGCTCCTACGAACGGCGGCGTCGGCGACTGCACGAGCTCTCTCGCGAGCGGCTCCACGTGCCAGCCGACGTGTGACTCGGGGTACACGGTGTCCGGGACGTCCTCTTGCAGTCTCGGATCGCTCACGGCGGCGACGTGCTCGGCGAACGCTTGCGATGCGTCCGCTGCACCTACGAACGGCGGCGTCGGCGACTGCACGATTAACCTCGCGAGCGGGTCGACATGCCAGCCGACGTGTGACTCGGGGTACACGGTGTCCGGGACGAGCTCATGCAGCGCTGGAACACTCACGGCGGCGACGTGCTCTGCAAACCTCCCGTGCGACGCGTCCGCTGCTCCTACGAACGGCGGCGTCGGCGACTGCACGAGCTCTCTCGCGAGCGGGTCTACGTGCCAGCCGACGTGTGACTCGGGGTACACGGTGTCCGGGACGAGCTCATGCAGCGCTGGAACACTCACGGCGGCGACGTGCTCTGCAAACCTCCCGTGCGACGCGTCCGCTGCACCTACGAACGGCGGCGTCGGCGACTGCACGATTAACCTCGCGAGCGGGTCTACATGCCAGCCCACGTGTGACTCGGGGTACACGGTGTCCGGGACGTCCTCTTGCAGCGCTGGAACACTCACGGCGGCGACGTGCTCTGCAAACCTCCCGTGCGACGCGTCCGCTGCTCCTACGAACGGCGGCGTCGGCGACTGCACGAGCTCTCTCGCGAGCGGGTCTACGTGCCAGCCGACGTGTGACTCGGGGTACACGGTGTCCGGGACGAGCTCATGCAGCGCTGGAACACTCACGGCGGCGACGTGCTCTGCAAACCTCCCGTGCGACGCGTCCGCTGCTCCTACGAACGGCGGCGTCGGCGACTGCACGAGCTCTCTCGCGAGCGGGTCTACGTGCCAGCCGACGTGTGACTCGGGGTACACGGTGTCCGGGACGAGCTCATGCAGCGCTGGAACACTCACGGCGGCGACGTGCTCGGCGAACGCTTGCGATGCGTCCGCTGCACCTACGAACGGCGGCGTCGGCGACTGCACGAGCTCTCTCGCGAGTGGGTCGACATGCCAGCCCACGTGTAACGCGGGGTACACGGTGTCCGGGACGAGCTCATGCAGCGCTGGAACACTCACGGCGGCGACGTGTGGCCCCAGCCCATGCGATGCGTCCGCTGCTCCTACGAACGGCGGCGTCGGCGACTGCACGAGCTCTCTCGCGAGCGGGTCGACATGCCAGCCGACGTGTAACGCGGTGTACACGGTGTCCGGGACGTCCTCTTGCAGTTTCGGAACGCTCACGGCGGCGACGTGCTCGGCGAACGCTTGCGATGCGTCCGCTGCACCTACGAACGGCGGCGTCGGCGACTGCACGAGCTCTCTCGCGAGTGGGTCGACATGCCAGCCCACGTGTGGTTCGGGCTACACAGTGTCCGGAACGAGCTCATGCAGTCTCGGAACACTCACGGCAGCTACATGCTCTGCAAACCCATGCGACGCGTCCGCTGCTCCTACGAACGGCGGCGTCGGCGACTGCACGAGCTCTCTTGCGAGCGGCTCCACGTGCCAGCCGACCTGTGACTCGGGCTACACAGTGTCCGGAACGAGCTCATGCAGTCTCGGATCGCTCACGGCGGCGACGTGTGGCCCCAGCCCATGCGATGCGTCCGTGGCACCAACGAACGGCGGCGTCGGCGACTGCACGAGCTCTCTTGCGAGCGGCTCCACGTGCCAGCCGACGTGCAACGCGGGGTACACGGTGTCCGGGACGAGCTCTTGCAGTCTCGGATCGCTCACGGCGGCGACGTGTGGCCCCAGCCCATGCGACGCGTCCGCTGCTCCTACGAACGGCGGCGTCGGCGACTGCACGAGCTCTCTCGCGAGCGGGTCTACGTGCCAGCCGACGTGCAACGCGGGGTACACGGTGTCCGGGACGAGCTCATGCAGCGCCGGAACGCTCACGGCGGCGACCTGTGCCGTCACGTATTGCGCCGCGAACGAGCGCGTCAACGGCGGTAACGCGTGCGTTCCTTGCATCGGCGGGTCCGTCAACGCCGCGGGCGACGACGCGTCCGGTTCCGAGGTGCGTCCCACGCACTGGTCCTCATACGGCCGCGTTCGCGCGGCGCGCGCCATTCCTTATTAAATTTAATAGGGACTTTTCCCGCGTGTGTTTTTCTCCGCCCAGGGTCCCTCGCTTTCAATCCCCGACCTCGACGCCTTTCAACTCCAACTGACGCCTTTCAAATCCACCCCGACATCGCTTCGTATGGAACGGTCGACCCTCAGACGTTTTGCGAATGCTCGAAGGACGAGCGTGTCGCATCGAACGCGTGCGTCGCGTGCGCCGCGGGGGAGATGCGCGTCGCCGGCGACAAAATCCCGGGCGTCGACACCGTGTGCCTGTGCGACAGCGGGTACCACGTCGCGTCCAACACCTGCACGAAATGCGCGAGCGGAAGCGATCGCGCGAGCGGCGACGACCCGTCGGGCGCGGACACGAGCTGTTTAGGCGCGTCCTACGCACGCGCGTTTCACCCGTCCGTCCATCGGTTTCAACGTTCGATCGCGTCTACGCGTACTTTCAACTGACCACGACCGGTGCACTCTTTGCGTACGTAACGCCCCTCAGGCGTCCCCCCGACCGCGGCGGAGTCCCCGGAGACGGCGATCAACGCGGCCGCGACGCTCTCCGGGTACACCGCCGCGACGTTCGGCGCGACGGAGCGTGACGCGTTTAAAAACGCGATCGCGAGCTCGCTCGACACGGTGCCGTCGGCGGTGACGATAGACTCCGTCGCGAACGCGCGGCGACGACGACGCGGGAGAAGCCTCCTCCAGTCCGGAAGCGTCTTGGTGTCGTTCACCGTCGCGACGTCGTCCGCGTCGGCGGCGGCGAGCGCGAGCGCGTCGCTGACGTCGTACGGTTCGGGCGCCTCCGCGGCGACGTTGCTGGCGTACTTGAAAGCCTCCGGTTTGTCGATGCTCACTGGCGTCGCCGTCGACGTCGTCGTGGAGGCGCGTTCTATCTCACACTGGTTCCCGTATACGACCGCGTCGGCGCGGCGCGCGCCGATCCTCGAGGACCTCACTTCCCGCGCGCGCGTCTCTCCGCCCGGGCGGGTCCCTCGCCGGTTTTGATCCCGACGTGCGCGCCGCGACGCCTTTCAACTTCATCGACTGACGCCTTTCGACTCCGCCCCGACGTTCTTCGCTTCGTATGGAACGACCCTCAGGACGTCGCCACGCGAGACGACGCCGACACGCCGTCGAGCGACGCGTTTTGCGTCGGCGATTTGTGCATGTCCGCGTGGTATATTTTCGCCGTCGCCGTCGGCGTCGCGGTCGCGTGCGTCGCGGCGGCGGCGTACGCGTCTTGGAGAGCGGTGCGGCGAAAACAAAAACGCGCGCGCTCCGGGGGGTTGCATCTCAGGCGCGTCCTAGTCACGCTGGTCCCCGCGCGACCGCGTCGGCGCGGCGCGCGCCGTTCCTCGAGGCCTTTGCCCGCGCGCGCATCTCTCCGCCCAGGGTCCCCCGCCGCTTTCAATCCCGACACCCCTCGGTGCCTCACGACTCCGCCACTGACGCGTCCCTGAACGCCACCCCGACGCGCTTCGCTTCGCGCGGACCCTCGACCCTCAGTAACGTCGACGTGATCGACATGACCTCCGGGGAGAATCGGCGGAGCATCGTGTCCGGGTTTCTGTCCATGCTGCTCGCGCCGCGGCCGACGGAGACGAGGGGCGTCGGTACCGACGCGTCCGTACCGACGCGCGGGTGGAGCGATAACGACGTGTGGACGGCGGGGAGAGAGGGCTCTCCGGATCCGGATCGGATCGCGCGCGCGCTGGCGGGAACGCCCCCGGAGACGAGGAACGGATGGAGCCGCGTGCGGGCGATGCTTCGATCGTCGTCCTCGTCGAGCGGGCGGAAGTATAAAGTATAAACGCATTCTAGAGAGAAAGATCAGCGACGTTGTTCATAAGTTATAGGGCGTATTGTATGTTGTAATTCTAAGTTGATAAGAAGTTGATAAGAAGTGTATTACTGCGCACGCGTGCGCGGCGCGTCTGAGCGCGTTCGACGACGACGTTCGAGCGGACTGGACTTCCGATTCTAACTCACTTCACCCCCACGGCGACGTACTTCCTCTCGAAGCGCTTCACGCGCCCGTCCAGCAGCGAGTCGACGAAGAACTCGTGAAACAAGACGGGCACGCGGAGCCGCTCCGCGAGCCGCTTCAGCTCCCCCGGGACGACGCGGCCGCCTTGCGCGATCAAGTAGTCGCACGCGCCGCCGCCGCCGCCGCCTTCGTCGTCGTCGTCGTCGTCCATCGCCGCCAAAGCTTTCGGATCGACGACGTCCGCGCCCGCGTGACGCAGTAAGAGACCAAACTCGCGCGTGAACCGGTCGTCCCCGCACAGCGCGGCGACGCGCCCGGAGAAAAGCCCTCCGTCGTCGTCGTCGTCGTCGTCGTCGTCGTCGTCATCCGACGCAATCGCGGCGTGTCGTTTCGATAACAGCACCCCGGGCGGCGTGCTCGCTGGGGACAGCGCCCTCCCCGCGTCCAAGCTCGCGGTGATCCAGTACGGCTTCAACAGCGGCGCGCCCACCGCGGCGGCGTACAAGTGTTTCAGCGTCCGTCCCGGCTTCGGCGTGATCACCCGCATCCGGACGCGCGCGCGCCTCGGAGGCGCCGCGAACTGGCTCATCCGCGCGCCAACCTCCGGGGACGACGTGAAGTTATCCGGCGTCTCCGGCGGAGGCACCTCGGCTTCGACCTCGCCGCCGTGCAGCTCGATGAGCTCCGTGAGATCTTCGACGTCGTTTTTACTCGGCATCCCGGACAGGAGAAACGTCATCCCGGCGAACGTTTTCGTCGGCTTGCGTCGCTTGCGCGCGGACGCGGACGCGGTCGACGCCGCGGACGCCGAGGCCGGAGGTCTGCCGCGTTTCTTCGCAACCGATGACGTCTGCGGCGTCCGCGCGTGCAGCTGGTTCGTCAGCACCGTCTTGCGACGCTTACTCACGGACGACGGGGGATCGCTCGAGAGGTGCCCGCCCGGGCCCGCGGCGTCTTCTTTTTCGAATCGGACGCGGCGTTTCGGTCGCGTCGAAGCGGTCGCCGCGACCGCGCCTCGGTCGCCTCTGCCGCCGCGACCGCCTCGGCCGCCGGAAGAGGTCACAGTGGACGCGCTTCGACCGCCGTGACCCCCGCGACCGCCGCGACCGCCGCGACCGCCGCGACCGCCGCGACCGCCGCGACCGCCCGCGGTTTTCCACGGCAGTGGCGTGCCATTCAGCTTGTGATCCACGATCGCTCGGCACCTACCGCAACCGTTCTTCGCGTGGCGGCACTTGGGGCAGCCGAGTTTGATCTCGAGGCTGCGCGCGCTCGCCGGCGCGTCCGCGAGCGCGTCGTCGTCGTCGTCGGACATCGCCGCCGGCGCGTCGTCGTCCTCGTCCTCTTCCTCGTCGCTGTCTCGCATCGGGCTCGCGTCAGGGAAAGCTTGAGTGCCTCCGACGTACCACGTATCCGCATCCTCGTCCTCGTCATCCTCCGCGAGAGGCGCGTCATCGTCTTTCCCTTCTTCCGCGTCTACGTCGTCGGAAAGTACGACGACATCTGGCGAGTCCTGTCGCCCGGCTTCGTCCCACGGGTCCTGGCTACGTTCCACGGCGTCGTCGGAGTCGGACTCGGACTCGGACTCGTCGCCTTGCGACTGCGAAGGGAACTGGCTATCCCCGAAAAACTTTCTCGGCTTTCGCGTCCTCGCCGGTCGACGGTCGCTCACGGGCAAGGCCCCGAGCATGAGACGACCCGCGCCGTCGTCGGGGTCTGGATCGCTCGCGTCGTCGTCCTCGGAGGTTTCGTTCGACTGCGACGGGTACTGGCTGTCGCCGTAGAAAGTGCGTTTCCTCCGTTGCCGCGTCGAACGTCGCGCGTCCGCGTCGGCAGCCTCGCTTGCGCGCCCGCGCCCCCTTCCTCCGCCGCGGCCGCCGCGAGGCGCCGCCGCCGGCATCGGCACGACCGCCTCTTCGTCTTCTTCTTCAAACCTGAAAGGATCTGTGAACGCGTGCTGCGACGGCGCGTCCGCGTCGACGTCCATCTCGTTCGCGCTCGCGTTCGCGTTCGCGTTCGCGTTCGTTCTCGCCCTCGCGTCCACCTCCGCCGCCTGTGACGTGGACAGACCAGCCGCGTCCGCGACGACGTCCCTGACCTGCTGCGACTCCATCACGCAGACGTCGGGGGATTCGGTATCGTCCGTGGCTTGGTGCACCGCGGCCGCGGCGGCGCCGGCCCACCCTCCCGCGCGAGCGACGCCCTCGCGCGCGTTTCGCGCGCGCGGCGGCGCCGCCTCGGACGTCGCGGGCTGGTACGATAGAGAGAACGGGGTGAACGGGGTCGTCCCCCGCGGCGCGGGTCTCCGCGTCCGCGGTCGCGTCGTTCCTCCGTCCCTCCGCCGTCGGCGCTTGCGTCTCGACGACGTTGGACGTCATCGACTGCGTCTGTTTCTCGGCCGACTTTCCGTCCGCGGGCGGCTGCGTCTCCGTGGCGAACGACGGGAGCGTCTCAGCGAGCGCGCCGTTCGCGCCGGCGGCGACGTCGAACTTCGCGCTCGCGTCGACGACGTCGTCGTCGCCGTCGTCGTCGCCGTCGTCGTCGTCCAGGTCGTTCGGCGGACCGAGCGACAGACTCATCCCCGCGAGACCTCCGAGATTGACGTTTCTTCGCTCGCGCGCGCTGATCGCGGCGGCGGCGGCGAGGCCGCGGACGCGCGCGGGGAGACGCTTTCCCGCGCCCGGGGACGCCGCGATCGACATCGGGACCTCGTCGTCCGCGTTTTCATCCGCGCCGCGCGCGTCGAACCGCGGCGCGGTCGGGGGTAACGTCGACTCCACCGTCGCTGTCGTCGTCGTCTTCGTCTTAGCCGCGGTCGGCGGCGGCGCCTCTTCGCGCGTCGCCGCGGCTTCTGCGGCGACTAAGTGCAGCGGCATCGCGGGCGATCCCCCGAGCGTGGACGGCGTCATCGTTGCGCCGCCCGCGCCGCCGCGCGTCTGCAACCCCGGCGGAGGAAACGTCGACGGAATCAGCGAGCACATGACGTCCTGCGCGGGCGTGCACGCGGGCGGCTGCGTGTTCCCCGTGGCGGGCGCGCAGGACGACAGGACGACGTCGACGGAGTACGGGTCCGACGCCGCGACCGGAGGCGGCGCTGTCGCGAGCGGCGACGCCGCGGGGCGTTCTTCCGCGGCGTCTCGCGTCGTCGCCGGCGGATCGTGCGCGCGCGCGGACAGACGACGCACCGCCGCGGGCTTCGCGGCGACGCGCAGGAAACCGGGTTGTCCGGGTTTAGGGCTCGACGCGGTCTTCGGCGCGTCTTCCGCGCGCGCGACCGACGCGGGGACGGCCCCGGTCCCGGCGGCGGCGACTTCGAGGGACGGCGACGCCGGCGGCGGCATCGCCTGGGTCCCGCCCGTCCAATCGAACGCGTCGCCTTCTTCGTCTTCGTCCGCTTCCGCGTCGCCGTCGTCGTCCGTTCCGTCGTCCGGCGCCCACGCCTGCGTGCCGCCGGCGTAAAACACATCCTCCTCCGCGTCTTCGACCTCCTCCTCCGCCGCGAGAACGTCCGCGGAGAACGTCACCGTCGGTGGTTTCGACGCCACCGGCGGCGTCGACGTCGTTCCAGACGCCGCGCGCGCGCCGGCGTCGTGCTGACTCGCGCTTCCCACGAACCGCGGCGGCGGCGGCGGCGCGTTTTGGTTTTCGGTTCCCTCCGTCGCCGTGCACGTCGTCGTCGTCGTCGTCGTCGTCGTCGCCCCGAGGCTTTCCCAGCCGTCTTTCGAGAACCCGACGTCGTTCAGCGCTTCCGCAGAGTCTGGCGAGGACGAGCACGGCGCGCCTCCGCCGCGTTCGGTCGCGTCGGTCGAGATCGAGGCGCCTCCTCCTCCCTGAGATCCCTCCAGGCCGAGATCCAGACGCGCGGCGTACACCGCGGCGACGGCGGACTTATCCGCCGCGACCTCGCCGCGGAGGACGTCGTTTATCACCGCCGTCTCCGTCGCGGTGACCATCGCGGAGACGGCCGCGCGTTCGTCCCCGAGCGTCGCCGCGGTCGCGGTCGCGAGGACCGTCGCCTTCGCGTGTTCGATGTCGTCCGCGAGAAGAAGTTTTCGAAGATGATGATGATGATGTCGCGGGGCCGGCGCGCTGTTCTCGACGTCGGCGTCGTCGCATCTCAGGGTGTACTCGTGCGACATGGACTGCGACGGGACCGCCGCCGCCGCCGGGGGTAGACTGGGGAACGACGACGTCATATTTACTATCCGAACGTCGTCGTCGTCCACGCCGGCCCGTCGTCCTGTCGTCGCGGGTCGATTTGATTTGGCAACCAGACCTCACGTGTACACGTACACGTACAGTACGTGTACACGTACACACAACCACCTATCAAATTACCGGGGATCCTCAGAGTCGACCGCAG
>NW_003315883.1:329586-331643 GCF_000151265.4 Micromonas pusilla CCMP1545
GACGTCGTTCAGCGCTTCCGCAGAGTCTGGCGAGGACGAGCACGGCGCGCCTCCGCCGCGTTCGGTCGCGTCGGTCGAGATCGAGGCGCCTCCTCCTCCCTGAGATCCCTCCAGGCCGAGATCCAGACGCGCGGCGTACACCGCGGCGACGGCGGACTTATCCGCCGCGACCTCGCCGCGGAGGACGTCGTTTATCACCGCCGTCTCCGTCGCGGTGACCATCGCGGAGACGGCCGCGCGTTCGTCCCCGAGCGTCGCCGCGGTCGCGGTCGCGAGGACCGTCGCCTTCGCGTGTTCGATGTCGTCCGCGAGAAGAAGTTTTCGAAGATGATGATGATGATGTCGCGGGGCCGGCGCGCTGTTCTCGACGTCGGCGTCGTCGCATCTCAGGGTGTACTCGTGCGACATGGACTGCGACGGGACCGCCGCCGCCGCCGGGGGTAGACTGGGGAACGACGACGTCATATTTACTATCCGAACGTCGTCGTCGTCCACGCCGGCCCGTCGTCCTGTCGTCGCGGGTCGATTTGATTTGGCAACCAGACCTCACGTGTACACGTACACGTACAGTACGTGTACACGTACACACAACCACCTATCAAATTACCACAGGGTATGGGCGAGTACGCCCGCCCCTATACTTGGGGCTTTTGTCATCGGTTACCGTATGCGGGACGACGCCATTCTAGCAAGGTTAGTAGTTTTAGGGTAGATCCTTGCGATAGATGGCTTTTGAAATCCCTATGTTGTCGGCAACACCGAGCCTACGGCTACTTTCTGCCGCAGAGCATAGACTTTTTTAAAAACTTTCATGGATAAAAAGTATAAATAATGACTACCCCCGAACTATTTTTCTTATACACAAGAATTGTTTATAAAGTTATAATGTTATAACATTTTTTCAATAATAAGTTAAGTAGTGATCGTAGTTTATACTTTTTCTCGGGATCCGGGGTCTGTTTTGAAGCACAAAGGCTGACGGAAATCACGAGTCTCTGGGGGCGTATCTGGAGCGAAGCGACCCAATTCTCTGTTTTCGACACATGTTCCAGTCCTATTTTAGACCACACACATATGCGTAAAAGGTATAAATAATGACTACCCCCAAACTTTTTTTCTTATACACAAGAATTGTTTATAAAGTTATAAAGTTATAATATTTTTTCAATAATAAGTTAAGTAGTGATCGTAGTTTATACTTTTTCTCGGGATCCGGGGTCTGTTTTGAAGCACAAAGGCTGACGGAAATCACGAGTCTCTGGGGGCGTATCTGGAGCGAAGCGACCCAATCCTCTATTTTCGACACCTATTTTAGACCACACACATATGCGTAAAAGGTATAAATAATGACTACCCCCAAACTATTTTTCTTATACACAAGTTTCCATCGAGACGCTCAAGTCCGCGGGCGTCGTGAAGGCGACGGGGTAAGTTTATAAAGTTATAAAGTTATAAATATTTTTTCAATAATAAGTTAAGTAGTGATCGTAGTTTATACTTTTTCTTAGAGTCATCCAGGGTCTGTTTTGAACCACAGGGGCTGACGGAAATCACGAGTCTCTGAAGCAGCAACTGCAGTGAAGCAACATTTCGACACCTGTTTCAGTCCTATTTTAGACCACACATATATGGATAAAAAATATAAATTATGACTACCTTCGAACTCATTTCACAATACACAAGAATAGTTTAAGAGTATGTAAAGATATTTTTTTTTCGTAGTTTATACTTTTTCTCAGGATCTGGGGTCTGTTTTGAACCACAGGGCCAGACGGAAATCACGGGTCTCTAAGGCAGTGAATGCAGTGTCACTACATTTTGACACCTGTTTTAGACCACACATATATGGATAAAAAGTATAAATTATGACTGCCTTCAAACTATTTTCACAATATACACAAGAATAGTGTAAGAGTATGTAAAGTTATATATTTTTTTCAATAATAAGTTAAGTAGTCATCGTAGTTTATACTTTTTCTAAGGGTCTGAGGTCTGTTTTGAACCACGGGGGCTGACGGANATCACGAGTCTTTGGGGGCGTATCTGGAGCGTAGCGA
>NW_003315883.1:331767-336760 GCF_000151265.4 Micromonas pusilla CCMP1545
CCCGCTCCTATACTTGGGGCTTTTGTCATCGGTTACCGTATGCGGTTCGACGCCATTCTAGCAAGGTTAGTAGTTTTAGGGTAGATCCTTGCGATAGATGGCTGTTGAAATCCCTATGTTGTCGGCAACACCGAGCCTACGGCTACTTTCTGCCGCAGAGCATAGACTTTTTTAAAAACTTTCATGGATAAAAAGTATAAATAATGACTACCCCCGAACTATTTTTCTTATACACAAGAATTGTTTATAAAGTTATAATGTTATAACATTTTTTCAATAATAAGTTAAGTAGTGATCGTAGTTTATACTTTTTCTCGGGATCCGGGGTCTGTTTTGAAGCACAAAGGCTGACGGAAATCCCGAGTCTCTGGGGGCGTATCTGGAGCGAAGCGACCCAATCCTCTATTTTCGACACCTATTTTAGACCACACACATATGCGTAAAAGGTATAAATAATGACTACCCCCAAACTTTTTTTCTTATACACAAGAATTGTTTATAAAGTTATAAAGTTATAATATTTTTTCAATAATAAGTTAAGTAGTGATCGTAGTTTATACTTTTTCTCGGGATCCGGGGTCTGTTTTGAAGCACAAAGGCTGACGGAAATCACGAGTCTCTGGGGGCGTATCTGGAGCGAAGCGACCCAATCCTCTATTTTCGACACCTATTTTAGACCACACACATATGCGTAAAAGGTATAAATAATGACTACCCCCAAACTATTTTTCTTATACACAAGTTAGTTTATAAAGTTATAAAGTTATAAATATTTTTTCAATAATAAGTTAAGTAGTGATCGTAGTTTATACTTTTTCTTAGAGTCATCCAGGGTCTGTTTTGAACCACAGGGGCTGACGGAAATCACGAGTCTCTGAAGCAGCAACTGCAGTGAAGCAACATTTCGACACCTGTTTCAGTCCTATTTTAGACCACACATATATGGATAAAAAATATAAATTATGACTACCTTCGAACTCATTTCACAATACACAAGAATAGTTTAAGAGTATGTAAAGATATTTTTTTTTCGTAGTTTATACTTTTTCTCAGGATCTGGGGTCTGTTTTGAACCACAGGGCCAGACGGAAATCACGGGTCTCTAAGGCAGTGAATGCAGTGTCACTACATTTTGACACCTGTTTTAGACCACACATATATGGATAAAAAGTATAAATTATGACTGCCTTCAAACTATTTTCACAATATACACAAGAATGTGTAAGAGTATGTAAAGTTATATTTTTTTTTCAATAATAAGTTAAGTAGTCATCGTAGTTTATACTTTTTCTAAGGGTCTGAGGTCTGTTTTGAACCACGGGGGCTGACGGAAATCACGAGTCTTTGGGGGCGTATCTGGAGCGTAGCGACCCAAACCCTACAAAACCTCCGTGAGCCTTGTTGAAGCAGAAATCACGAGACTTTGTAGAGACACGAGACTTTGTAGAGCCTTCACGAGACTTTGTAGAGCCTCACAGACCTCACCGAGTCGCCTCTCCTATGAGAACATTTCAACATCCCCGATAGGAGGATGATGGTATGTTTTGGTCCCATTTGCGTTTAAAGATTGGTATTCTATGAACGGCGGCGACATCGGGGAGGGTGTTATCGTCTAGTGAGGCTATTGAGAGAAATATGATATCTTATAACAATAATAAAAATATGATAACAGCAATACGAAGGTACGACGACGTCGTCGCCGACGTCGCCACCGCCGGCGGCGAATGTAACTTCGCTCTGCTCTCCGCGAAATTCTCCAGTCCGAGCACTGCGGAGGGAATGTGACGTATTTTAAGAAACGTATTCAGGCACGAGACTTTTTAGTCTGGAAAAAACTGTAAAAGGTTTTTCGGTCGGTCGACGTCGTGAAAAAATCTGGAAAAAATCTGAACGTATCTCGGAAAGGTGTTACGACCGGCGCAAACGGGCGATTCGGTCACTAAGTAGACGCGCGGGATCCACGTGCGCGCCGAACCGAACGAGACAAACCCCGCGCGGTATCCTCCAACGTCGTCGCTCGCGTGAACCCGCGCGTTTTCGAGGACCGTCCGCGCCGCGCGCGCTCACTCCCCGCTCGATTGGAAGCGGTGTACTTTCATATTATTAACCTAAAGCTTATCTACAGCGAGATGGGACTCCCCGCGGCGCTGGTCGCACAAGAAGCGACACCTCTGTTGCGTAAGAAGGACGCCGCCGCGGCGCCGCCTTCGCGAGGATGGCGCTTCGTCGTCGTCGGTGCTGCCTTGATCGCGACCGTGCTCGCCACGCTGCTCGTCACCGCGCGCGTCTCGTCCCGCGGCGTGAAGCTCGGCGGTGGTTATTCATTGCTGAACGAGACCGCCCCCATCTACAGCGAGACGGGACTCCCCGCGGCGCTGGTCGCACAAGAAGCGACAGCCACGGAACTTCAGATTCCGAGAGAAGTCGACGAAAAGACGCCGTCGCCGGCGCTGCGGGAACTCATCGATGCGCTCACGATGGGGCCAGACGACGACGTGCCGCCGCCCGAGACGGTCGCGTGCTCGCCGGCCGAACTCGCGGAGGCTCGCGCGGCCGTCTTCGACGACGGAAATCTCGACGACGGCGAGCTCGACGACGGCGATTTCGACGGACCCTCGGAGGAAGAGCACGGGACGAAGCGCAAGCGCGACGCCGCCGCCGCCGCCGCCGCCGTCGACGACGACGACGTATCCGCCGAACCTGCGGCGCTCGCGCGACGGGCTCGGTGCCGCGAGGCAGTCGCGGCGGCCGCGGTGAGACCATCGACTCTAGACTCCTTTCCCGTACGACCCCGCGCGCGCGACGCGCGCCGTTCTGTTCCTTGAGGCTTTTTTTTTCCCGGCGTCGCTCTTCGGCCGCGCTTCCCTTTCAACGATTGAATCGTTCGGCGAGAGAGATGACGGCGAAAGTCCTTAAGAAACGGCGTTCACCACGCGAACGCGGTCGTATGGGGACCAGTGTACTTCCGTGAGACGTTCGACTGACCGACGTGTTCACCCGATCGCTTCGCCCGCGCAGATCAGCGCCGAGGAATTGGAGAACCTCGCGGTGGAAGACGGCGCGTTCGACGAGACCGAAACCTGCCCCTCCGGCGAAGACGCACACGCCGTCACGCACGCCACGGGCGCGAAAGGTACGTACGAGAAAAAGTTACTCGCGACCATCGCGATCGAGGAAGCCGCCGCGGGATACGCGGTGAAACAAAAAAATGCCACCCTGGCAAATCGCGCCGGCGCGGGGCTCGGAGGGTGGGGGAAGTTTTCTTCTTCCGCTTCCTCAGCGGTCGATGCCGCTTCCACTGCTAACGGCGTGAGGGGCAACGCCCAGATAATCGCCGCCGAGGGCACTGGGGATTTTTGTTGGAAAGATTCGTACGGCCGCGGCGTCGGAAAGATCCCGAAGAGGTGTGGGGCAGGGTACGAACTCATCGGTTTGCTGTGTTACAAGAAGTGCTCCGCTGGATTCACGCGATGGGGGCTAGACTGTCACCAGAGTTGTCTGCCCGGTTGGACGAACCACGGTTTGTTCTGCTACAAAGGCTCGGCGGTGGCAAAGGGGCGCGGCGCCGGCAAATCCATCTCGAAGTGGGCGTATCCGAATCCCGCGTGCAACGCCGCGGCGGGACTCGGGGAATCCCAAGAAACGGAACTCGACGCGTTCGACGAAGAACCGAGCGAACTCGACGCGGCGCTCGCGGAACTCGGCGAACGCGACGAAGACTTGGACGCGGAAGAAGACGAAGACTTCGAGAAGAAGCTCGCCGCGCGCCTCGGAAACGCCACCGTCGCGCGCCTCGGGTGCAGATTCGGGTGCGGACACAAAAACCGACGCGGCCGCCGAAAATTTGGTTGCAAGCGACTCATCGTCGGCGGTAACCTGTGCCGCGAGAGAGGCATGGACGTGAACGGCTTGCTGTGTTACCCTCAATGTGAAGATGCGTATCCCGGCCAAGGAAGAACGTCCTTCGGCTGTTGCTTGTGCAAAGTGGACTGCGCCAAAGTCGGGTATAAGTCCGGCATCGGCCCGGTGTGTAGAAAGAAGATCATCCTCATGAGCACCGGGCTCGGCTCGGGCGCCGGTCGTCCACTATCGCCCAAGTGCGACGCTCACATGGAGAACGACGCTGGGTTGTGCTACAAAAAATGCCGCGACGGCTTCGATGGCGTCGGTCCCGTGTGCTGGGGCGAGCCGCCCACCGGCTGGGTAAACTGCGGCATGGGCGCCGCGGTGGACAAGGCCACGTGCGGCAGCGCCATCGCCGACATGGTCCTCGGGCCGCTAGAGATCATCGCTTTCGCGGCCTCGTTCGGGACGTCGACCGCGGCCACGGCGCCCGCGAAAGCTGCAGCGAAAGCGGCGAAGGGCGCCGCCAAAGAACTCGCGGAGCAGGGGACCGAATCACTCGTGAAGCAAGTCAAAAAGCAAGTCGTGGAGACCACAGGCGAGTCCATGGCGACCGGAGGCGGCGCGCAGCTGGTGTCGTCCATCGGCGGGCTGCAAAAATCACCGTCAACCGTCGACACCCTTCGCAAAGCCATGGAAATCGCCGCGCTCGTCGACCCCACCGGCGTGTCTTCCACCGTCGCCGCGTACGCGCACGACAAGTGCGATAAGATCTCGCCGTGATTTCAAGTGCGACGTTTGAAAAGGGAGGCTGAAGCCTCTCCCTGAGCAGGGGTGGTACCACCCCGCTACAGTACCCCTGTCGTGTACCTTCGTATTGCTGTTATCATATTTTTATTATTGTTATAAGATATCATATTTCTCTCAATAGCCTCACTAGACGATAACACCCTCCCCGATGTCGCCGCCGTTCATAGAATACCAATCTTTAAACGCAAATGGGACCAAAACATACCATCATCCTCCTATCGGGGATGTTGAAATGTTCTCATAGGAGAGGCGACTCGGTGAGGTCTGTGAGGCTCTACAAAGTCTCGTGAAGGCTCTACAAAGTCTCGTGTCTCTACAAAGTCTCGTGATTTCTGCTTCA
>NW_003315883.1:336906-359131 GCF_000151265.4 Micromonas pusilla CCMP1545
ATGCCAGTGCGACGCTCACATGGAGAACGACGCTGGGTTGTGCTACAAAAAATGCCGCGACGGCTTCGATGGCGTCGGTCCCGTGTGCTGGGGCGAGCCGCCCACCGGCTGGGTAAACTGCGGCATGGGCGCCGCGGTGGACAAGGCCACGTGCGGCAGCGCCATCGCCGACATGGTCCTCGGGCCGCTAGAGATCATCGCTTTCGCGGCCTCGTTCGGGACGTCGACCGCGGCCACGGCGCCCGCGAAAGCTGCAGCGAAAGCGGCGAAGGGCGCCGCCAAAGAACTCGCGGAGCAGGGGACCGAATCACTCGTGAAGCAAGTCAAAAAGCAAGTCGTGGAGACCACAGGCGAGTCCATGGCGACCGGAGGCGGCGCGCAGCTGGTGTCGTCCATCGGCGGGCTGCAAAAATCACCGTCAACCGTCGACACCCTTCGCAAAGCCATGGAAATCGCCGCGCTCGTCGACCCCACCGGCGTGTCTTCCACCGTCGCCGCGTACGCGCACGACAAGTGCGATAAGATCTCGCCGTGATTTCAAGTGCGACGTTTGAAAAGGGAGGCTGAAGCCTCTCCCTGAGCAGGGGTGGTACCACCCCGCTACAGTACCCCTGTCGTGTACCTTCGTATTGCTGTTATCATATTTTTATTATTGTTATAAGATATCATATTTCTCTCAATAGCCTCACTAGACGATAACACCCTCCCCGATGTCGCCGCCGTTCATAGAATACCAATCTTTAAACGCAAATGGGACCAAAACATACCATCATCCTCCTACCGGGGATGTTGAAATGTTCTCATAGGAGAGGCGACTCGGTGAGGTCTGTGAGGCTCTACAAAGTCTCGTGAAGGCTCTACAAAGTCTCGTGTCTCTACAAAGTCTCGTGATTTCTGCTTCAACAAGGCTCACGGAGGTTTTGTAGGGTTTGGGTCGCTACGCTCCGGTCGCTGCCCCAAGGACTCGTGATTCCCGTCAGCCCCCGTGCTTCAAAACAGACCCCAGACCCTGAGAAAAAGTATAAACTACGATCACTACTTAACTTATTATTGAAAAAAAAATATAACTTTACATACTCTTAAACTATTCTTGTGTATTGTAAAAATAGTTTGGTAGCAGTCATAATTTATACTTTTTATCCATATATGTGTGGTCTGAAACAGGTGCCAAAATGTGGTGACACTGCATTCACTGCCCCACAGACCCGTGATTTCCGTCAGCCCCTGTGGTTCAAAACAGACCCTTAGAAAAAGTATAAACTACGATCACTACTTAACTTATTATTGAAAAAAAATTATAACTCTATAAACTTATAAACTATTCTTGTGTATTATGAAAATAGTTTGGAGTCAGTCATAATTTATACTTTTTATTCATATATGTGTGGTCTAAATCAGGTCTGAAACAGGTGTCATAAACAAAGGATCGGGTCGCTACGCTCCGGTCGCTGCCCCAGAGACCCGTGATTCCCGTCAGCCCCTGTGGATCAAAACAGACCCTTAGAAAAAGTATAAACTACGATCACTACTTAACTTATTATTGAAAAAAAATTATAACTTCATATACTTATAAACTATTTCTATGTATTATGAAAAAAGTTTGGGGGCAGTCATAATTTATACTTTTTACCTCTCCTAATATGGTCTAAAAATGGTCTCATATCTATGTCATAAATCGGGGCAAAATCGCTACATTGTTTCGATACCATTTTGAAACTTCATCGAAATTGAGCCAATTTTCACCTCACCAAATGTAGTCAAAAATGGTCTCAAATCTATGTCAAAAATCGGGGCAAAAGTGCAATTTCATCGAAATTTGGCCCATTTTTACCTCACTAAAAGTGATCGCATTTTCTGACGAAAACGATGAAAGTTTTACAAAAAGTCTATGCTTTTCGGCAGAAAGTAGCCGTAGGCTCGGTGTTGCCGACATCATAGGGATTTCAAAAGCCACCTGTCGCAAGGGTCTACCCTAAAGCTACTATCCCTGATTGAATGGCGTCGTCCAGCACACGGCAACCGAGGACAAAAGCCCCCTTTAGGGGGCGGGTGTACTGGCCCATAACCTATGGGTATTTGATAGGTGGTTGTGTGGTTTCAATTAAACGAAGTTGACCGACGCAGTCGGTCAGTATTGAAGCCTTCACACCAGTTCTATCTAATTCCCACAGGTTATGGGCCAGTACGTGTACACTATGCCGCGGCGCGGCGCGACGAACTAACAACCGCCGACGCGCGCGGGCGCCGTCCGTCGCGATGTCGCCGTCGTCGTCCTCCTCCTCCTCCTCCTTCTCGTCGTCTTCCGGCGGGAAGCGCGCGCTCGAGCGCCTCGCCGCGACCGTCCTCGACCACGACGCGTGGACGTTCGCGTCGACGCGCGCGCGCGACGCCGCGCGACGACGCGAGGTGTCCGCCGCGGTCGCGGAGTGCGCGCGCCTGCATCAGCTCTGCTCGTGCGCGTCGCTCGACGACGCCGCCAACGCGGAGCTGGTCCTGCGCGTCGCCGCGACGTGCATGGCGCGGCGACTGCTGGGGCGGATCGGGAGGACGCTCGACGACGGCGCGCGCGCGGCGGTGGACGCCGCGGTCGCGGACGTCGCGACGAGGACGCGGCCGCGCCTCGCGAGATCGCGAACTCTCGACGACGACGACGACGACGACGACGACGACGACGACGACGACGACGCGCTCGCGCGCGTCGTCGAGACGCGGATGACCGCGCTCGCGGAGGAGATGCTCGAGGGGTGGAAGGGCGCGGACGCGCCGCGACGGACGGCGACGGCGACGGCGACGGCGACGGCGATCGCGCGCGCGGTCGACGAGACGACGCGCGACTTTCTCGACGCGTGCCGTCGCGCCGCCGCCGCCGGCGCCGCGCTCTCCCTCCGCGAGCGCGTGAACCACCTCCTCCTCCCGCGCGCGCTCGGGTTCGCGCAGGCGATCGCGTCCCTGGACGCGCGCGCCGCCGCCGCGCTGGGAGACACGAGGTGCGTCGTCCCGCGCGGCGTCGTTCGTTCGTTCGTTCGTTCGTTCATTCATTCATTCATTCATTCATTCATTCATTCATTCATTCATTCATTCATTCATTCATTCATTCGTCGTCGCGCCGGTCCCGACGCCTTTTCTCTCCCTCCGCCCGCCCCTCGCTCGCGGTCGCGACGCGCGACGCCTCGCGACGCCGACTGACGCGCGCCGCCCACCCCGACGCCCGATCGCCCTCCTCAGCGCGGAGACGGTCGAGCGCGTCCTCGAGGCGTGCGACGCCGCGGCGGAGGCTTTTGAGGACGCCGTCGCCGCGCGCCGCCGCGAGTCGCGCGCGCCGTCGATCCTGGGGGGATTAGAAACGCTCTTCAAGGGGGCGTTATCGACATCAACATCGACGTCCTCGAAGGCGAAGGTGGAAGCGGCGTCGACCGAGGCGGACGACGAGAGCGGCGAACTCCGTCTGCGCGAAGGTGGGTCGTTCTACACGCTGGTCCCCGTACGACCGCGTCGGCGTGGGGAACGCCGATCCTTGAGGACTTTTCTTCTCGGCGTGTCTCTCCGCCCACCCCTCGGTTTCGATCCCCGCCATCGACGCCTTTCAACTCCGCTTCTGACGCCTTTGAACCTCACCCTTCACTCCTCTCACCGCGCGAAGCCGTCGCGGCGACGCTTCCGGGGATCCTCGCCGCCGCCGCGCCGGGCGTCGTCGCCGCCGCCGCGGACGCGAGGGCGCGCGCGGAGCGGTACGCCGCCGCGCGGGAAGCCGCCGACGCCGCGAGGGAGAAGACGCAGACGCGAGGAGGGCGGACGACGGGCGCGACGGGAGAAAAAGAGACGCGACGGATGCGACAGACGCGGAGGACGGGGACGGACCCGTCGTCGTCCTCGTCGTCGAACTCCTCCTCCTCCTCCTCCGACGACGACGAGACCGAGCTCTTCGCGATCACGCCCGAGGAGGCGATCCGCGCGATTCGAAGGTGCGTTCTATAAGACACTGGTCCCCATACGACCGCGTCGGCGTGGTGAACGCCGATCCTTAAGGACATTTCCCGGCGTGTCTCTCCGCCCAGCCCTCGCTTTCAATCCCCGCCCACGGCGCCTTTCAACTCCGCTTCTGACGCCTTTCAACTCCACCCATGACGATTCTAAGCGCGCGCGCGCCCGAGGAGTGCCGCGCGACGCTGGCGGAGGCGCCGATTCGAAACGCGCTGCGTCCCGCGCCGACGTTCGCGCGTCCCCTCGCGCGCGCCGCGGTCGACGAGGACGCCCAGGCCGGGACCGGGGGGACGCGCGATCGCGGTCGCGGACTTCTTCTCGCGAGGGTCGTGACCGGGGACCAGGTCGCGAAGGACTGGCTGCGCGAGGGCGAGGGGATCGAGGTGAGGTGGCGCGAGCGTCGGACGGCGTCGGACGGCGTCGCAACGGTTGGCGTTTCGGGTTCCGACGAGGCGCGCCGCACCGTGCGCAGCGCGTCGTTCGGCGACGGCGTCGGGCGCGAGGCGACGGCGACGCGCGCGACGACGCGCCGGGGACGACGGTCGCGTCGCGGAGGTAGAGTCGCCGTCGCGACGACGTGCACGGGGCCGTTCTGCGCGCACTTCGTCGCCGCGTGCGCGGCGTTGGAGCGCGTCATCGCGGACGTCGGAACGTGCGTCGTGACCTCGGAGGGAGGTCGAGGCGGCGTACCGGGCGTCGTCGGCGGATCCGCCGCGGCGGCGGCGTCCGCGCGCTCGCGCGACGCCGCCGCGCGCGTGCTGTTCGCGGCGTCCAGGACCGTCCGCGGCGGCGACGCGCTCGCGTACGTCTTCCGTCTCTTCGGCGGCGGGCCGCGCGGCGACGACGACGACGACGCCGACGACGGAGACGATGCCGAGGGCGAGGGTGACGGCGCGCCGCCTTCCGCGGTGTTCGGCGCGTTCTCCTCACGCGTGTCCCCGTACGATACGATTCCCTCGGCGCGGCGCGCGCCGTTCCTCGAGGACTTTCTCTCGCGGCGCGTCTCTCCCCGTCGCCCCTCGCTTTCGATCCCGACGCCTCGCGGCTCCGACTGACGCCTCACGACTCCGCCCGCCCCGACGTTCGCTCGTACGGTATGCGACCCTCATCAGTCTCCGCGGCGCAGCCGACGGACGCGCGACGGATCCTCCGCGACGTCGGCCCAGCCGTGCGCGTCGACGTCGGTCGTCGCGCCGTCGTCGTGACGTCGCGCGACGTCTTCATCGTCTCCAGAGCGAGGTGCGCGCGTCCCCGTCCCCGTCCCCGTCCCCGTCCCCGTCCCCGTCTATGGTGCCCCGCGCCGACCCTAAACGTGATAATAAACCCACCCACCCTTTCGCTCCTCGACTGACCGACGCGCGTCGACCCCCGCCCGCAGCGACGCGTTCCTCGGGGACTGGGGCGACGACGACGGCGCCGTCCCCCGAGCGGTCGCCGCGGTCGCGCTCCGGTGTCGACAAGTCTTGAGACCCTCTCCTTATGACGGGTCGCTGGAGGTGACGGAGACGACGATCGGGCTCGAGCGGCGCGTGTCCGCGGCGACGCTGGACGACTTCGTCGCGACGCGCGCCGCGCGCTGACGACGGTCTGATGAGGCGCGTTCCGTGCGCACGACGGTCGGTCCCCGCGATGAGCGACGTAGCGAGACAGGACTGCGGGATACGAGTGGGACGCGCGCGCGCGCGCTGCTGCTATATCAGAAACAGTTTTCTACCCTAGGGGTCCGGAAACGGTCTTCCCGTCTTTTTCTAGCAGCGCAAATGCATGGAACTGGTGTCAAAATCGCAAATGGCTGCTGTGCAAAGTTTCAGGTCAATTCAAGCTGGGGCGGCGCATGGGGAAGCGCGGACGTGAGGGGGCGCGTCTGACTGACGCTCATACGAATTTTGAATTAAAAAATCGCAAATTAATTTGGCGTTAATTTGGCCGATACGCGGCTGACTGGGCGTCATACGATTTTCACTTAGCGCACCTCGTCTATCATATTGAGTCTGGTTCTTTTGTTGTTTGTTCGAGAGGATAACGCACGTTTTTCCAAGACGTTCACGTACACGAACGTCGCGGAGAAGCCGAAGTTGCCGAGCATCACACCTGCTCGAAACCGAAAATGTCGCCCACGATTCACGCGCTGATCGCGCCGCTCGCATCGACCCGCGTCACCCCCCGCGGTCGCGTGCGCCCCTCTGCGCGCGCCATCGTCAGGGCGCGCGCTCGCATCCCCGCGTGCAGGAATAATTCGCGGGAAACGACGACGGCAACCTTCAACACTCCACCGCTCTTCAACACCGCTCTTCAACACCGCTCTTCAACACTCGCCGCCGCCGCCCCCGCCGTCGTCGTCGCCGCCGCGGTCACGGCGGAGCGGTCCCCCGTCCCAATCAAGACGCTCATCCTCGGCGTCCTCTTCGCGGGCTGGTACGCGTGCAACATCGTGTTCAACATCTGCAACAAGCAAGGTGCGTTCTATACAAAAGTTTTTCACCCATCTCCCGGTTTCAACATTTGATCGCTCCCCCTTTTCAACTGACCGATGAACTGTTTTTGTATGGAATTTCTTCAAGTGTTGGGCGCGTACCCGTTCCCGCTCACGTCGACGCTGTGGCAGTTCGCCGCCGGCGTCGCCTTCACGGCGTTGTTGCAAATGACGGGTATACACAGGATAAACAAAGATGCGCTGACGATGGAGTCCCTGAGGGCGATCGCACCGCTCGCGATCGTGCACACGCTGGGGAACGTCCTGACCAACGTGAGCCTCGGAAAAGTAGCCGTCTCGTTCACGCACACGATCAAAGCGATGGAGCCGTTCTTCAGCGTGCTCTTATCGTCGCTGTTTTTGGGGGACGTTCCCTCCGCCGCGGTGATCGCGACGTTGGTGCCGATCGTCGGCGGCGTCGCCGCGGCGTCCGTCACGGAGGCGTCGTTCAACTGGCCCGGGTTCCTCGCCGCGATGGGAAGCAACGTCACGTTTCAATCCAGAAACGTCCTCTCCAAGAAGCTGATCGGCGGCGACGGGTGCTCGCAGGCGTGCCCGGCGATACCGATGGACAACATCGACCTGTTCTCGATCATCACCATCATGAGCCTCGCGCTGACGTTACCCGCCGCCGTCGTTCTGGAAGGTGTCCGGTTCACACCCGGAGCCATCGCCGCCTACGCCGCCTCCGCCGGCGCCGCCTTTTCGCCGGCGGTGATATTCCAGAAGGCGATGATCGCGGGGGCTTGTTTCCACATGTACCAGCAGATCTCGTACATGATCTTAGCGCGCGTCTCGCCGGTGACGCACAGCGTGGGGAACTGCGTGAAGAGGGTGGTTGTGATTTCGTTCTCCGTGTTGTTCTTCAAAAACGCGGTTTCGCCGGTGAACGCCGTCGGAACCGCCGCGGCGTTGGGCGGGGTGTACGCGTACACGCGGGTGAAGCGGGCGGAGCGGGACGCCGCCGCGGCGAAGATTGAATAGCGCCCGTCGCGATGAAACGTGGCGCGCGCGGGCGTAGTGTACGATAGCGCGAGTGGTTTTAGTAGTGTACGATAGTAGCGCGAGTGGAAGGTAGAACATACACCGCTCGTCGTTCCGGCTAGTACCAAGGGCGCATCGCGACGGGCCCGCAACACACGGCCTCGTCCATGCGCTCGTCGTACCCGCCGACGATGGCCGCGAACGACGTCGCGCGTTTCTCCCGTCTCCGTCCCCCGGGCCCCGCGTTCGCGTTCGCGTTCGCGTTCGCCGCGCCGCCGCCGCCCTCCGCGTCGTTCTCCTTCTCCTCCTCCTCCGCCGCCTTCTTCGCCGCGCGTCGCGCCTTCACGCGCTCTTTCGTCGTCCGATCCAGCGCCAGCATCGCCATCGTGAACCCGCCCGCGCACAGCAGCGTGATCCCGCCCCATCCCATCGCGACGACGAAACACGAGAGCAGCCACGGCTCCACGGACGCGCGCCACGCGTCCGCCTCCGACAACCCCGCCTGCGACATTCGCGCGATCCCGAACGCGAGGTACGTCACGCACGCGACGCCGCCGGCGAACAAGAACGCGCCGAAGAACCTGTGGTTCCCGCGAGCGACGCACGTGCCGACGAACGGGCAGTGATGGTCGAACCGAGCCATGCAGTACCCGCACGTGGAACAGTGCGACGACCGCGGCGGGCGCCTGCGAGCGACGCGCGGCGAACGGACGGACGATACGATGAATCGACGACGACGACGCGTTGAAAGGGGGGGTTCATCGGTCAGTCGATCGAGTCGATCGTCCGACGCGACGCGCAGGTGACCCGACGCGGAGACCGAGACCGGGCGAGGGACGGGACGGCGCGCGCGCTCGCGTCGTACCAGACGCGTCGTATGGGTAATTAGTCGGGTGTCGTACCAGATGTGACACGTGACGCAGTACCGCGCGGTGACGCATCGTTCGTCGTATTCGATCGCGGCGGTCCCGCCGAGAAGCGTCGTCGCTTCCATGTCTTCGGGGTCGAGTAACCGTTTCGGCACGAGCGTTTTCAAGGGTTGCCCGTCGTGCGCTTTGCTGTATCGCTTCAAGAAGACCTCGTCGGGGTCGAACGCGCGCGGCGCGACGTTCTCGCCGCGGCTCCAGAACCCGCCAAACGGTCCCCCGTCCCCGTCCCCGTCCCCGCGCGATCCCGCGCTCGCGCGCGCGCGTCCCGCTCGCCGCCGTCGCCCCGACGCGCCGCACGCCCTCGCGGCGCGCGCGACCGCCGCGGTCTCTTCCTCGTCCAACGGCGCGACCACGATCGGACGTCGCTTCTCTGGGAGGGGCCATTCCATACAAAAACAGTTCACCGGTCATACAGTTGAAAGGGGATGCGATCAAATGTTGAAACTGGACAATGGGTGAAAAACTTTTGTTTTGAACGCACCTAGGAACCACGTCACGTCCGGCGCGTCTCCGTCCCGTCTCGGCGGAATCACCCCCGGGTCCGAGTAGTGCACGAGCCACAGCCCTGCGAGGACGAGCGCTGGGAGCGTCGCGACGACGACGCGCGCCCACGCCGGGATCGCGCCGCGCCCGGCGTCGTCCGAGCCGTTCCAGTCGACGCGCTGGAGCACGAGAAACTGATGATCGACGCGGGAGGGCGATTCCGTGTGAGATGATTTCGTTCGTCGGTCAGTTGAAAGGGGACGCGATCGACTGTTGAACCTGCGGGGTGGGTAAAGTTTTCTCACCTCGCAAGCGAGGTACGCGAGGATCACGTAGAGCGCGATGACCAGGGGCGCGCCTCCGTTGCGGCACTCCTCGTCGTCGAGCCATCGCGCGGGGGGCGGCGGCGGGGCGTCGTCGTCCGCCGAGCGCGCGGCGAGGATGCGCGCGGACGACGTCGCCATGGCTCCGCGCGCGCGGGAAACTGCGCGCGGCACCGAACAGAAAGTTCCTTCAGCACGAAGCGTGATACAGTAGTTGTACATGTACTGTACTCGTACGTGTACAGTACATGTACGAGTACACGTACACTACATGTACACGTGTCTGGTACTACTACTGATAGACTGACGATTCGAATTTCTCGGACAGATAGACCGGCGCCGCGCCGCGTTCGCGCGGATGCCGCAGCTCGACCTCGCGTCGATGTGGGGGCGCTCGACGGAGAAGCGCGTCGTCGTCGATCGCGGCGGCGGCGGCGACGACGAGAACGTCCCCCCTCGCGGCGGCGGCGACGCGCGCGCGAGGGATGGAAGCGCGCGGGGAGGCGATCTCGCGAGCGGCGAACCCGGCGCGGCGGACGCGAGCGACGACGCGAGCGACGACGACGACGGCGAAGACGCTGGGGCGGCGTACGAGCGCGAGCGCGACGCGCGAATCGCGCGGAACCGCGAGATCATGCGCGAGCTCGGCATCGACGCCGCCGTCGCGCGCGGCGTCGGCGGCGCGGGACGCGGTCGACGAGGACGACGAGGACGACGCGACGACGACGACGACGACGACGACGACGCGCGTCGACGATCGCGCGAGGCGCGCCGACGCGCGAAAGCCGCGAGAGCGGCCGCGGCGGCGACCGCGCCGACGCGACGGTCCTCGCGCGCGACGCGGCATCTCGGCTCGTTCGTGGACGACGTCCACGCGGACGCGATTCGCGCGGCGGGCGCGCGGCCGCCGCCTATTCCGCCGCCGCGCGCGGCGCCCGCGCGCGCGTCGCCGCCGCGCTCGCGCTCGCCCTCCCCGGAGACCTTCGACGACAGCTCCGTGTTCAGGTACTCCGCGATGCAGGCGTCCACGGCGACCTTCGACGAATGTCGGACAACTGTTGGACAACTGGCGGACAACTGGGTCGGACGACTGTCGGACGACGACTCGCGACGAGGAGCCTCTGAAGGGCGGCGGCTTCTCGGGTTCCGCGAGACGAGACGGTCGTTCCGCGACGCCGCGTGCAAGAAGGGTTTCTACGTGATCGACGCGCTCGAGTCCGAGGCGGCGCCTATGCTCGTCGCCGGCGGCGACGGCGGCGTCGTCGCCGTCTTCGGCCTCTCTCGCGGCGAGAGAAGAAGAGACGAAAGTTCATTGGACGACGAAATATCGGACGAATGTCGGACGTCTGAGGCGCGTTCTATCTTCACACTGGTCCCCGTACGACCCCGTCCGCGTGGTGAACGCCGTTTCTTAAGGACTTTATCTCCCGACGCATCTCTCCGCCCACCCCTCGCTTTCAATACCCGGCCTCGGCGCCTTTCAACGCCAACTGACGCCTTTCAACTCCACCCCGACGTTCGCTCGCGTAGAAGAACGCACCCGACGCGCCGACGCCGCCGTTGATGTCCTGGCGCGCGCACCGGGGGTGGGTCTCGCACGCGCAGTTCCTCGACGTCGGACGGAACACCGACGATCCCGCCGCTCCGCCGATGGTGCTCACGTCCGGCGGAATGGACGGCGTCGTCGCGCTGTGGGACGTCTCGAAAGCCGGGCGCGTCACCGGCGATCCGTCGAGGGCGCGCGACGTCGCGGAGACGTCCGAAGCCGGCGCCGGCGTCGGCGTCTTCTCCGCGCACGCGGCGGCGCGCGCCGGCGGCGACGCGATCGCTCGCGTCGTCACCGGCTCGAAAGACTCGACCGTGCGTCTCTGGGACCTCTCGAGAGCGTCGGGCTTCGCGCTCGCGCGGACGTTCGACGCGCGTCACCGCGGGGTGGTGAAGTGCGTCCGGTGGCGGCCGTCTCCGGGCGGCGGCGACGGCGGTGAGACTGCTTCCCGTACGACTCCGTTCGCGTGTTGATCGTCGTTTCTTAAGGAGTTCTTTCCTTTCGCGCGCTATGATATGAACCTCACTTTTTGACAATCGGGAATGATATACACCAATCACATGCACACGTGACTGACACGTGTTTTCCCTCGGCCTATCACAGCCGGCGGCGACGGAGGCGGCGGCGACGGCGACGTGTTCGCCACGGGCGGCGCGGACGGCGACCTCCGCGTGATGGACGCGCGCGCGCGCGGCGACGGCGTCGCGGGCGCGATAGATCGCGCGCACGACGGCGCCGCGGTGCACTTCATCGAGTGGTCCGCGAGCGGACGCGAGTTTTTGACGTCGGGCGGCGACGGCGTCGTCCGCGCGTGGGCGCGTTCTATCTTCACACTGGTCCCCATACGACCCCGTCCGCGTGGTGAACGCCGTTTCTTAAGGACTTTGCCCGTCGCATCTCTCCGCCCACCCCTCGGTTTCAATACCCGGCCTCGACGCCTTTCAACGCCGCTTCTGACGCCTTTCAACTCCACCCCGACGTTGGCTCGCGTAGGACGTCCGGTTTCTGGGCGAAAAAGAACGACGGGGGGGAACGGCGCTCTCGTGCGAGATCGTCCGCGGCGCGCGGGCGTCCGGGCACGTCGCGCGCGAGGTGCGCCGACCGCGGACGATGACGCGCGCGGTGTACGTCGACGAGACGCGCGTGGTGACCCCGGGGGAAGGGTCGCGGCGGCTGTCGTTGTACGCGACGCGCGAGAGACGCGGCGGCGGCGATGGCGGTGAGACTGCTTCCCGTACGACTCCGTTCACGTGTTGATCGTCGTTTCTTAAGGAGTTCGTTCTTTCCTCTCGCGCGCTATGATATGAACCTCACTTTTTGACAATCGGGAATGATATACACCAATCACATGCACGCGTGACTGACACGTGTTTTCCCTCGACCTATCACAGCCGGCGGCGGCGGCGCCGGCGGCGACGGCGAGGCGGCGGTCGTGAGCCGAGGCGAGCTCGGGTACGACGCGACCGCGGTGTACGCGCGCGCGAGGGCGCCGCGCGGGCGAGAGTGGGCGCTCGCGCTCGCGGAGAAGAGCGAGATTCGTCTGTACGAGCCGCTCTGGTCTGGAGCGCGCGCGGACGCGGCGGGCGACGACGTGGCGGCGGATTGAGGTGCGTTCGATACAAAAATAGTTCACCGGTCAGTTGAAACGGGACGCGATCAAACGTTGAAACCGGACGATGGGTGAAAAACTTTTGTGTAGAACGAATGACGGATTCGAGCGTAAGGTAGGATACGTGTCACGTACGAAAGTACGAGGCCACATTGGAAGTACAGTACGAAAGTACTTTCGAAAGTACGAAAGTACTTTCGTACGAAAGTACGAAAGTACCTTCGTACGAAAGTACTCAACGTACTTTCGAAAGTACGAAGGTACGAAAGTACGAAAGTACTTAAGTATCTATACGGAAGTAGGCAGATTCCCTCTGACTACGATCGCATACAGTACAGTACGGTTCTTTGGAAATCAAACGTTTGCGCCAGGTTTGCGCTCGCCGCCTGCACTGCACTGCAAATACCGCGAGTGTCTACATCTTTTCGAGTGTCGTGTCTTTTCGTGTGTCTACAACTCATCGAGGGCGCGGTCGCACACCGCCGCCGCGCGCGTTCTTCCGCGCGAGGGCGCGACGCCGCGGTCGACGCGCGTCGACGAGCCGACGCGCGTCGACGAGCCGACGCGCGTCGACGAGCCGACGCGCGAGCGACGCGCGCCCTCGCCCGGGACGCCCGCGTGCCACGCTGGCGGTCGTCGCTGAGCAAGCACGAGCGGCGGCAAAAAATACCTGCACCGCAGAGACGAGGTGTCCGCATCCGAGCGAGTGTCCGCATCCGATGGTGGCGACGCGCGACGGCGCGCGATGGTGGCCGACGCGCGAACCCCCCGGGGAGAAACCCACGACGCTGTTCATGGACCGCACCCGCCGTGAGATCGTGCCGATCGCGACCGCGGACCTCGCGCACCATCGCGTCGTCGCCGCGGCGGTGTGCCAGGAGGGCTGCTACCCGGACAAATCGCGCGCGCACGTGAACCAAGACACCTTCGTCCTCGACGTCGCGTTCGAGGGCGACGCGAACCAATGCTTGCTCGGGGTCTTCGACGGCCACAGCGTCCACGGCGAGGACGCGGCGCAGATCGCGGCGGCGACGCTCCCGAGGACGCTGAAGGAGCTGCGGGCGGACGACGCCTTCGAGAACCATCTCGGCGACCGCGCATTGAGGTGCGTTCTATACACTGGTCCCCATACGACCGCGTTCGCGTGGTGAACGCCGATCCTTAAGGACTTTTCCCGGCGTGTCTCTGCGCCTAGACCTCGCTTTCAATCCCCGACCGCGACGCCTTTCAACTCCACCTGACGCCTTTGAACTCCACTCCGACATTCGCTTGTATAGAACGCCCCTGACCGCGTCGCCGCTCGACGGCGACGACGCGGGGCCATCCGCGTTCGCGACCGCGTTCGAACGAACGAACGACGTCATCGTGCGCGAGCTCGCAGAGGACGTGAAGTCGTCGGGAACGACCGCGGTCGTCGCGCACTTGATCGGGGACATGTTGCACGTCGCGAACGTCGGGGACTCGAGGGCGATCTTAGGAATCGCGGCGAGCGGCGAGGAGGCGAGGCTGTCATCGTCGTATGAGCAATCATCGCGCGCGTCGTCGCCAACGAACGAGAACGACGTCAGTCCTAGGTGGGAGGTCCTGCCCGTGACGCACGACCAGACGTGCTTCCGGCACGACGAGCGCGTGCGGATGAAGAAAGAAGCGACCGAGGACGTCATGTTCGCGACGCTCGGGATGATCCTCGGCGAGGTTCCGTTTAGCGAAGACTTCGGCGAGGAGACGATTGAGGCCGCGGACGACCCGCCGCGGGTGTTCAAGAACAAGAAGCACTACCCCGGGTGCGCGTTCACGCGGAGTTTAGGGGACACGATAGGCAAGAGCCTCGGCGTCAGCGCCAAGCCGGAGACGCTGTCGTATCGCTTGGACGACGCGAGCCGGTGCCTCGTGATCGCGTCGGACGGCGTCTTTGAGTTTTTAGAAAACAAAGATGTGATCGCGATATGCGAGAGATACGAGGGCGACGCGCTGGGGGCGTGCGAGGAGATCACGCGCGCCGCGTACGCGTGCTGGAGCGAGGAGGACACGCGAGCGGACGACGTCACGTGCGTCGTCTCGTATTTCACGCCAAAGCCGAGCGCGGCGAAGGCGCCAAAACCGGCGACGGCGCCGTCGAAAGCCGCGGAGCAGTGGATGCGCGTCAGAAGGCAAGTGCGCGCGGGGCACACGAAGAAAGAGCCGGGTTTGCGGTTCGCGAACGCGGCGCTCGCGAAAGCGGCGATACATCTCCGCACACGTCGCGGCTCGCTCGCGATCGAGGATTTGTTCCCCAGGTTCGAGTGGGACACGATGGAGGGCGCGGGGGTCAACTTGAAAGACCTCGTCGACGCCACCGCCGGGCTTGGCGTGTGAGAAGCGACGAGAACGAGGAGGTCGACGTACACGTGTAATCTTACTGTACGTTGATGTTGTTGATGACGTTGAAGTTTAATCAAATACCTTCGAAGGTACGTAAGGTAACTGACAAAAAAAACGCCCTTAGTAACTTACCTTGAAGGTACTTTACTTTCGAAAGTACTGTACGTGTACGAAGGTACAGTACCTACAGTAGTGTATGCTGTTCGCGGGTCGCCCTCACGGGCACGTTTAAAGGCGCGCGCGTGGGCCGATTTGCCTTTCAAAATTTTCGCCCCTTGATCGTGAATCTCCGGTGAGCCTCGATGAAAAATAATCACCGATGAAAATGCGATGAAAATTTCCCCACCGGGAGGACGCGGTTTCAAAGTTTTTTTTTACCCGACTAATTTGAAACTGGCGGATGTGGACAAATCGTCCACATCCCACTTTCCGGAAGGGCGACCCGCGAACAGCTAAAATGTACTCACTACGAAAGTACGAACAGGTCGGGTATCGGGAGCACTGTTGTTATTCGAAGACGCCGCCGCGTCTGCGCCGACGGTCAGGTCGCGAAGGTCGCGCGCGCGGCGGCGGTCGACCGAGCGAGGACCGCGGCGGACGCGCGCGGACGCTTCGCGGCGGGACGCGCTCGCGCGGCGGCCGCGGTCGGGTCGACGCGCGCGAGATCGCGAGAGAGAGAGAGAGGCGCGGGGGAGGGGGCGCTCGAGTCCGCGAGCGATGGTCGTTCAGACGCGCGCGCGCGCCGCGGGGCACGTGGAGAACATCGCGCGTCAGCGACTCGTGGCGTACTCGGACTCGGACTCGGACGCGGACGCGGACGTCGCGGAGGAGACGACGACGCGCGATGAGGCGACGGACGCGTCCGCGTCGGCGGCGGGTCTCCCGCCAGACTTTTTAGATCCGACGTCGCTCGCGCGTCGCTCGCCGTCCAGACGCGCGCGACCCGACGCGGAGCGCGCGTCGGTCGACGCGGCGGCGACGGCGACGCCTCGCGCGTCGGTCGACGCGGCGGCGACGGCGACGCCTCGCGCGTCGGTCGACGCGGCGGCGACGGCGACGCCTCGCGCGTCGGTCGACGCGGCGGGAAGCAGCCCGGGAGAAGGCGCGGCGAGCGCCGCGCGCGGATTCCGATTTCGATTCCGATTCCGCGGCGGCGGCGGCCAGGACGACGACGACGACGACGACGACGACCGCGCGTCGTCATCCCCCGAGGAGACGCCGCCGTCGCCGTTCGACTCGAACCGTTCGCTCTCTCCCATGGACCTCGAGGAGTGCGACCGACCGGGACCGGGTCCCGGAAGCGACGGGGCGGATGGCGACGAAGAAGAGCCGGAGCCGTCGTCGTCGTCGCCGTCGCCGTCGCTCGGCGCGTTCACGCTCGGCGCTTCCGGGGGGGCACGCGGAGGCGCGCGCGGGACGCCCGGCAGCGCGCGACGCGCGACGAGGAGCAGCGCGCGAAAACCGAAACCGAAACCGAAAACGAAACCGTCGTCGACGTCGTCAAGGGGAGAGTTTCAACACGTGAGTCTGCTTCCCATACGACCCCGTTCGCGATGTGAACGCCGTTCCTTAAGGACTTTTCCCGTCGCCACTCTTCACCCGCGCTTCCCTTTCAACGTTTGACCGGTAAGACGTTCGACTGACCGATCGCTTCACCCACCCAGTCGACGACGACGACGACGACGAGCGCGTCGGAGTCGCCGCCGCCGTTTCGGTTTTACCCGGCGCCCCCGACGGCGGCGGCGCCGCCGGCGACCGCGCCGGCGTCGACGCCCGCCCGCGTCTCGAACGTCCTCGGGGGCGCGTTCGACGGCATCGGCGACGCGGAGGGGGGCGAGAGACGCGGCGGACGCGACGACGCGGGGACGCCGCCGACGGCGTTTTCTCCGAGCACGCCGTTCGGAGCCGCCGCCGCCGCCGCCGCCGCGAGCGCGAGCGCGAGCGCGAGTCGCTCGTGGACACCCCCGGTGGAAATGATGGCCGGTCTGTCGTTCAACATCGGTGGCGGCGGCGGCGGGAGTTCGAGCAGCGCGAGCGCCGCGAGGAGGGACAAGCGGAAGGAAACCCCGGGAGGGTCGAAGAAGAAGACGGCGGCGTTCGCGTCGCCGAAGAAGAAGCTCGAGACTCGGACGCCCTCGTTCGAGTTTTCGCCGCCGCCTCAACCGCCGCCGCGACCGCCTCAACCGCCGCAGCCGGCGCCCGCTCCGGCGTTTCCTTCGAACAGATACGCGTTCGATCGATTCGGGGCGGCGATCACGCCGCCCGGAAGCTCCCCGGCGGCGACGGGAGGAAGCCCCGGCGGCGGATCAGGCGGCGGGTTTTCGTTCGACGGCGCGAGCCCGACGTTTACCCTGGGTCGCGCCGCGGGGAAGTCGCCGTTCGGGAAGAGCGGGGGCGGGGCGTCTCGAGCGAGGCATAACAACCACGATATTCGATCCGCGGCCGCTGCTGCGGCGGCCGCGGCGGCGGCGGCGGCGGCGGCGGCGAGGTCTCCGTCGAGCGACGCGTTCGCGCGCGTCACGTTTTCGTCGCCGTCGTCGCCGTCGCCGCGAACGCAAACGCAGACGCACACGCAGACGCAGTCGCCGACGCGCGGGCCGATCAAGCGCGCGGCGCGCCCGACAAAGGGCGCGTCCACGTTCCCGCGCGCCCCGGACGCGCTCGACGTGGACGTCCTCCGAGAGCGCGCGGCGAGGATGAACCTCGACGACGACGACGGCGGCGGCGCGCGCGCGGCGGGGGCGGGAAAAGACGTCGTCGCGGAGAGAGAATTCGATAAAGAATCCGCCGCCGCCGCGCACCGCGCGGCTGCGCACCACGCCGCGTCGCGCGCCCCCGGCGCGTCCGCGATCGACGCGAAAGAGCGCGGGAACGTGGCGTTCCGAGCGGGCGAGTACGACGCCGCGGCGGCGTGCTACGACGCCGCGCTCGAGATGATGTCGCGCGAGCGCGGCGTGGTGGAGGTTCGGTGCTCTCGCGCGCGCGCGCACGGCGACGGCGCGCGTCGGTTCGTCGACTACAGGGACGCGGCGGTGTGCTACGCGAACCGCGCGGCGGCGCGGTTGATGCGCGCGTCGTGCGTCGTCGGCGCGGCGTCGGCGTCGGCGGCGTCGGCGATTCGCGCGGCGAACGACGTCAGACTCGCGCTGGAGGACTGCCTCAACGCGCTCTCCGCGGACCCGTCGTTCGACCGCGCGCGTCTCCGCGCGGGGACGTGCCTCATGAAGCTCGGCGCGTTCCCCGAGGCAGCGCGGACGTTCGACGCGTGCGCGCCGCGCGACGCGACCGGGGGCGAGTCCGAGGCGAGAAAACTCGCCGCCGAGGCTTTGCGCGCCGCCGCGTTGACGCGCACGATGCGAACCGTCACGCTGCCGTCGCTTCGCAGCGGGTTCCTCGACGCCGCCGCGCGGGGCGTCGCCGCGGCGATGCGAACCGTCGCGGGTCACGCCGACGCGGCGGCGGCGGACGCGGACGCCGACGCCGACGCGGACGCCGCGCGCCGCGCGATCGCCATCGCGACGCCGCTCGCGGCGCTCGCGCCGCACGCGTCGCACGTCGCGGAGACGAGAGCTCGCGCGCTGTTCATCTTGGGGGACCTCGCGGCGGCGGCGCGCGTCGCATCGTTCGAGGGCCTGGGCGGCGACCGAGAAGACATCGAGCGACGCGACGGCGACGGCGACGGCGGCGACGATGCGGCGACGATGGTTCGCGTCCCCGACGGCGACGGCGACGGCGACGTCCTCGCGTGGTGGCGCGTCGTCATCCCGCCGCTCGCGGAATACGCGACGGGCCGCGTCACGGACCGGCACCGAGCCGTGTTCGCGCGATTCGGCGGCAAGACGAAGGCGGAGATCGCGGCGGATCTCGCGCGCGACGCGGCGCGCGGCGACGACTCGGGTGCGCGCTGTTCTGTTCTCCGCCTCCGCGAACGTTTCGTTTCGTTTCGTTTCGTTTCGTTTCGTTTCGTTTCGTTTCGTTTTTCATCGCCCGTCCGTCTCCCCGGTTTCAACGGACGGTTTCAACGGACGTCCCCTCGTTTTCGACGGACGCGTGATCGCGCGCGCGTTCGACTGACCATCCGATGAATAAACGCGATCGCTCTCTTCGCGCGCCGTCGCGTCGCGTCGTACGCAGGGACGATCGCCGAACGCGAAGACTTTCACGCGCTCGCGGCGGCGGTGACGGCGCAAGTTGACGCACGCGCGCGAGGAAACGAGCGGTTCAAAGCGGCCGCGCACGACGCCGCGCACGAGGCGTACACCGAGGCACTGAACGCATCGGCGTCGGCGTCGGCGTCGGCCTCGGCTGGGGGTCGCGCCCTGAGCGCTGGGTTCGACGGTGCGCGCGGACTAGACCAGACAAGACCGCTCTCCGCGCGACCCCGTCTCCGCGCGTCGCTCATCGCGCGTCGTCGTCTCTCGGGGGACTTACAGTACTTCTCTCTTCCCGCGCCCGCCCGCCCTCTCCGTCGCGCTCTCTCGTCCATCGAAACGTCCACGTCGTCAACACGCGAACCAATCGCATCACTTCCCGCCACCTCACCCACCAATCACAATCACAATCACATCACGACAGCCGCGTGCTTGTGCAACCGCGCGGCGGCGTCGCACGCCGCCGGGAGGATGCTCGACGCGCTCGCCGACTGCGGGCGCGCGCTCGCGTGCAACCCGGCGCACGGCAAGAGCCTCTCTCGCCGCGCGCAAGTCTCGCTGGAGATTCGCGACGCGGCACACGCGGTGAGGGACCTCGAGTCGCTCGTGGCGTTGACGACCTCGAGGGCGTACGTCGAGGGGACGCTCGAGGGAATTCAGGTGCGTTCTTCACACTGGTCCCCATACGACCCCAATGGCGTGGTGAACGCCGATCCTTAAGGACTTTTGCCGTCGTGTCTCTCCGCCCACCCCTCGCGTTCAATACCCGCCCTCGGCGCCTTTCAACTCCAACTGACGCCTTTCAACTCCACCCCGACTTTCGCTTGTATAGACCGACCCTCACGCGCGCGCGAAGAACGCGGCGGGAAGAGGACGAGGCGCCGCGGTGGGGTACGCTGCTTACGGGCCCGACGCCGCCGCCGACGCGCGGGGTCGCGTCGACGTCGCGCGCGCCATCGTGGGCGTCGACGCCGCGTCCGCGGCGCTCGCGCAGACGCGGTTGAGGGACGCGAAGGCGGCGGCGGCGACGCAGGCGCCGCCGGATTATTACAAAATTTTGGACGTGCGCGCGCGCGAGCGCGCGTCCGAGGCGGACGTCAAGCGCGCGTACCGGGCCCTAGGTGCGTTCTATGTCACACTGGTCCCCATACGACCGCGTTCGCGCGGTAAACGCCGTTCCTTAAGGACTTTACTTCCCGGCGTGTCTCTCCGCCCACACCTCGCTTTCAATCCCGACACACCTCGACGCCTTTCAACTTCAACTGACGCCTTTCAACTCCAGCGCTGCGGCATCACCCGGACAAGTCGGCGCGGGGCGGCGGGGTTTTGACGGCGTTCCGGCGCGCGGACGCGGACGCGCTGCGAGCGGACGCGGACCGTCTGTTCAAGCTCCTCGGCGCCGCGAACGCGGTGTTGTCGGACGCGAGGAAACGCGCGGCGCACGACGCGGACGAGCGGCGAAGACGCGCCGCGCCGGCTCGGTCGCATCATTCGCATCATTCGCACGCGCGCGAGGGGTACGCGTATTCGTATTCGCACTCGCATTCGCACGGCGGCGGCGGCGGCGGCGGCGGCGGAGGGTGGGCGGGGGGCGGGAACCCGCCGCCCGCGCGGGGGGCGGGGGGCGGTGGGCGCGGCGGCGGCCGGCGGCCGACGCGGGGTCGACGCGACGGCGGCGCGCGCGGGGGCGGCGACGGGGCGAATAAGTTCGCGGGGAACAGAGGCAGGTTCGGGTTCGCGGGCGGCGGCGGCGGCGGCGGCGGCGGGTTTCGAGCCGGATAGGCGACGGACGGTTTCATTCTTTCGACGACGACGACGACGACGACGACGACGAACGAACGAACGGCGTTCGATTTGCGACGTGCCCCGCGCCGCGCTTCTCTTCCTCGCGCTCGCCCCCGCCCTCCCGCCCGCCCGCCCGCCGCGCGCGCGTCGCGTCGCGTCATCGCCAGTCCGCGTTCCGGTAGTATATGAACTTTTTCCCTTGGCACCGCGAGCACTGGATCATTCCGGGCTTCTTCGCGGGATTCGTTCCGTCGTTGCACACGCCGCACTTGCCCTCGCCGTCTTTCCCTCCGATCCCGAGGAAGCGCTCGCACTTGGACGTGCTGAAGTTCTTCTCCCTCCACCCTTCCGCGACGTGACAGTTGTAGCACTTGCGCGTTCCCGTGCCCAGGCATAGGTCGCAGCGTTTCTTCTCGAGGCCGCCGGTGACGGCGGAGGCGTCGAACCCTTTCCCCGCCGCGGCGCGCGGGACGACGACGACGGCGGCGGCGGCGCGGCGGCCCCGCGCGGTCGAGGACGCGCGCGCGCGGAGTGGGAGGACGCCGCGCGCGGGCGGGAGCGCTCGAGCGGCGAGCATCACGTCGCGCGAGTGATGACCGACTCTGGCGTCGGGCTTCCGACATCGACCTGACCTGGTACCTGGAGTACCTGTACACTGTTAACTGTGTACCTTCGTACATGTACAGGTAGACAGTCTCACATTAATAAGTCGATCCTTCACAACACTTGAGTACGTATTAATCCACGACTGATTGCCCATACGATATCACTGGAATTAGTTCATTAGTTGATCGCGCCCGGTCGACTGTTCAAAGCGAGTAATCGAGGCTGACCGGAGATTCACGATCAAGGGGCGAAAATTTTGAAAGGCAAATCGGCCCACGCGCGCGCCGTTAAACGTGCCCGTAAGGGCGACCCGCGAACAGCATACTGTAGGGCTACTGTGTGTGGATAGGCTAACGAACGCTATCGCTAACCCTCACCGCGCCGGTCTCCGCAGCGCACTTTTCCTCGCGATGTCGGCGGCGCTCCTCCCCGCGCTCGCGCTCGCGCCTCGCGCCTCGCGCGCGGCGCGCGACGCCGCGCCCCGCGCGGCGTCTTCTCACGCCCCGCGCGCGTCGCCCCCGCCGTCCTCGCCCTCGCCCGCCTCGCGAAGAGGCGCCTCCGTCGTCGCGCGCAGCGGCGTCGACCCCGAGTCGCTCGCGATCTTGCAACAGCGGCTCGGGCAGCGCATCGAGCTCGAGGGCGACGGCGCGCAGCGTCTGAACCAGACCGCGGGGCTCCTCCTCGGCGCGGACGGCCGCGCGATCGACAAGGACGAGCGGAAGAAGGTGCTCAAGGCGGACGAGAAAGGGCAGGCGGAGCAGGCGCTGGAGATCTCCTACGGTGCGAGACGACGACGACGACGACGACGACGACGACGACGACGACGCGATTCCGTCCTCCGTCCTCCGTTTCCTTTCCCGTTCCCATCCCGCGGCGGGCGCTCCCTCGGCCTCGCGCGTCGTCCCGTCCCGCGCTCGACACCGCGCCGACGCCGACGCCGACGACGACGCGACCGACCGACCTCCCCCCCCCCCCCCCCGGGGGGATTTTTTTT
>NW_003315883.1:359384-387332 GCF_000151265.4 Micromonas pusilla CCMP1545
CTTTTCCGGTTCCCATCCCGGGGGGGGGGCTCCCTGGCCCTCGGGGGTGGTCCCGTCCCGCGTTAGACACCGCGCGGACGCCGGACCCCGAGGAGGACGGGACCGACGGCCCTCCCCCCCCCCCCCCCCGCGCGCATCTCTCTCTCTCGCCTCGCCTCGCCTCGCAGATCCCGAGGGCCTCTTCCCGGACGTGGACGAGGCGTCCGCGTCGATGCTCATCGACCGCAAGCTCAAGGCGCAGGAGATCGACGCGCAAAAGAAGGAGGAAGAGGAGGCGAAGAAGGAGTGGGAGAAGGCCAGGGCGGAGCTCGAGGCGGCGCGCGAGGCGCGGACGCAGCCGACGACGCACGACGACCTCGTGGCGTACTTCTTCGCGACGGAGTTCAACGAGATGGAGTACGAGATCGTGAAGCAACGGCCCAAGGCGCGTTCTATCTAACACTGGTCCCCATACGACCCCGTTGGCGTGGTGAACGCGATTCCTGAAGGACTTTTCCCGGCGTGTCTCTCCGCCCACACCACGGTTTCAATCCCCGCCCTCGACGCCTTTCGACTCCATCTGACGCCTTTGAACTCCGCCCCGACGTCGCTTTGAACGATTTTCCCTCGACCCCAGCTCACGGATGAATTTTTCGAGCGCCTCGCGGAGAAGCGAAACGCGGAGACGGACGAGGACGAGAAAGGGAAGCTCGACGCGCTGTACGCGGTGACGAGCGACTTCGTCGGGTTCGTGGATCAGACCACGCGAGCGATGCTGAGCCCGCTGGACCGAATGAAGAAGCTCCTCACCGCGCCGGATAAGCGCGCGATGATCTTGGAGATGGTGGACAAAGGCGCGTCCCATCTCATCGCGCCGACTGGTCCCCGTACGACCGCGTCGGCGTGGTGAACGCCGATCCTTAAGGACTTTTCCACCCGGCGTCTCTCTCCGCACATGGTCCCTCGCTTTCCATCCATCCCCGCCATCGATGCCTTTCAACTCCAACCGACGCCTTTCGACTCCACCCCGACCCTCCCTCTTCAGACGAGCTCGACCTGAACCTCATGGCGCTTCTGAAGACGAACATCAACACCGCGCGCGCGGGCGGGCAGGAGGACGCCGCGATGTTCATGGAGAAGATTTACGCCGCCGCCGCGAAGTTTGTGGACGGCGCGTGAGCGACGCGACGCGACGCGAGCGAGGAGGGACTCGACGCCTCGACGATTTATTTTTATAATCCTTTTTTTCGATTTCGATCATCCGTCTCGCGTCGTCGTCTCGTCGTCGGGGGCTCGCGCGCGTCGCGTCGCGGACGGACGCGCTCGACCGACGCCCTCCTCCTCCTCCTCGTCCTCCCCCGAAACCCGCCCTGGTTCGCCCGCGCCGGCCGCGGGTCCGAACCCGCGTCCGCGTCCGCGCCGGCGTCCGAGCGCGCAACCATCCAGCCGCCGTCGTCGCCTGTGTTATTAACGTCAAAACCTTTCACCCGAACACCGCCTGCGAGACGCTCGACAGCGCGGAGTTCACCGTGAGCAACACGACCGCGCTGCCGGTCACGATCGCGATGACGATCCCGGTCGTCTTCAGCGCGCCGATCGGCGTCGGCCACTCTATCCGTCCGATCTCTTCGAACGCGCCGACGACGATGTTGTCGCTCGCGTCGCCGGGCTTGGTCCCCGACGGCGGGTTTCTCAGCGCCGCGATCTGGTCGCCGAGCGCGCGCGCCGAGTCCTCCTCTCCTCCTCCTCCGCCGGCGTTCTCCGGGGACGGCGGCGCGTCGGGCGGGACGTCGCCGACGGGGGAGTCCATCTCCGTCGGGGTCTCCTTCCGCGGGCTCTGCTCCGCGCGCGCGATCGTGAGGCGTCGTCGTCGTCGTCGCGCGAGCGCGACGGGGGCGACCGCGGCGGCCGCGCGGGAGGGAGGACGGGCGATTCCTTCTCCTCCTCCTCCTCCGCGCGTCGACGAGGCGCGGGGTTCGCTCGCCGCGCGCGATGTGCACGCGACGCGCGCAATCGAAGACGTCGTCGAGGCCATCGCGGTGCGTTTCTCGAGGCGCGCGCCTCGGACGCCGCGCGAGCGGAGAGTGGATAGGCAAAAGCGAGCGATGACGCGACGACGGGAAGAGTACAGTACACTAAGTTGACTTACCTTCGAAGTGAAAGTACATATTACTCGTACGAAAGTACGAAAGGAAAGTATTTTCGTACGAAAGTACAAGTATAGACGAAAGTACTTTCGTACGAACTTTCGTACTCTAGCTAATCATCTCATCGTGACCTTAAAACCCCTCGAATAGCTTCTGCTCATTGTCCGTGAGGACGCAAGGCTCGGTCAAGCACGGGACCTCGCACGGCTCAGTGATGTCCTCAGGCCCAACGTCCGCGTCCGGCTCTATCTCCGACGGAAGAATAATGTCTACCCTCTGCTCTAACACCGCGGTCCAGCTGAACCCTTTGAAGAACGGGTGCGATCGAATGGCCTGTATCCCCTTCGCGCACATGCCGATGCGCTCGCCCTCCTCCTGCCGTAACAGCTGCCGTATAAAGTCCTGAGCGTGAGGATTCATTGTGTTCGGAAACGTCCGGTGCTTCCCCTCGGTGATGCGCCGGTACAGCTCGCTGTGCGTCTGCCCATAAAACGGCGGGTATCCGGCCATCATTTCGAAGAGTAAAATCCCCAAGGCCCAAAAGTCTGCGGCTCGGTTGCATCCGTGGCCCCGCAACGCCTCTGGAGAGAGGTAGTCCGGCGTCCCGCAGACGGTGTACGCGCGCTCGCCCGGCTTCAACGCCTTCGCGAACCCGAAGTCCGTCAGCCGCAGGTACCCGTCTTCGCGCACGAGCAAGTTCTCCGGCTTCAAGTCGCGATACACGAAGCCTTTGTGATGGACGTGTTCGAGCGCTAAGACGACCTGCACGAAGTACGCCCTAGTTTGAAACAGCGACAACGAGCCGACCTCGTGAAGCAAGAAGAATAAATCCTTCCCCGCGGCGTATTCCATCACGATACAAAGCGCGCTCGGAGTCTGGAACGACTCGGTCATCGTCGCGATGAACGGGTGTCGACACACGGCTTTCATGATCGAGCTCTCTCGCACGACGTGCTCCGTCTCGTTGATGTCGAGAATCTTCGCCTTGCTCATGACCTTCACCGCGACCGCGACGTATGGCTTCTCCTTGTCCTGCACGCCCGCCTTGTTCACGTTCGGCTTCCAGCACTTGTACACCGAGCCGATTAACCCGTCGCCGAGCGGTTTCGCGAACGCGTACCCCTCGAAAGGGTCCTTCGGGTCCTTCGCCACCGGATCCGCTCGGTACGCGTCGGACTGTGGGGTCGTCGCCGAGCCCTGGGACGACGCCGTCGCTTTCTTCGCCTTGAGCGCACTCTTCGACGCGAAACGTCTCTTAAACGAGGAGATCATCGAGCTCTTCTTTTTTTTCACCTCCGACGTCGTCGCGAACTCCGACACCGCGTCGTCGCACCGCTTCCCGTTCGACGGGACATTATCGCACGTCCGCGACGGCGTCTCGGGTTCCGCGAACCGCGATTTCGCTCTTCCGTATCCAACACCGGGCGTTGACGCCGCGACGGAGGACGGCGACTCGCACTCGCTCTCGCTGCCGCTGCCGCCGTCGTCGTACGCGAGGTCCGCGACGTTCAAACGTCTCGGGCTCTGCAGTTCCATACAAAAAAAGTGCATCGGTCAGTTGAAAGGGGACGCGATCAAATGTTGAAAGCGATGGATGGGTGAAAAACGTGTGTATATCTTATAGAACACACCTGCATCGGGCTCAGGCTCGGGCTCGGGTTCGGGCTCAGGTTCGGGCTCGATGCCTGCGATCTGGCGAGGGCGGTCAAGTCCAGGCACGACATCGAGGCCAACTTCGGACCGTCCGTAAGACGCAAACTCTCGGCGGACTCGATGCGGGTCAGCGACGCTTTCACTTTCGTCAACCCGGTCTGCCAGTTCCTCTTCGCCTCCTTCCGCGATTTCTCGCACCGGAACGACAGCAACGAATCGAAACTTTCCCCCCACAAGCTTTCGAGAAGTCCCCTCGTCACGAGCAGCAACACCGCGTGCGTCTTGCACACGTACGAGTGTCCGAGCCTATCTTCGAGTAATTTTTCGCTCTCCGCCCGCGCGTACATCTCCGGAGACATCAAGAAATCGTTCCCGAACGTGTCCCCGCCTCTCAGCGTCTTTTTCTTCTCCTTGCTATGCAGCGGGACAACGTCGACCTCGCCTTCTAAGACGACGTGCAACGCTTTGGACATCGTTCCAAACTCGAGCTTCGTCCCGGGAGGCATCGCCACGGACGCGCTCCACAACGCGTTCAATAACAACTCCTTCTTTCGCGTCGACACCGCGCGAAACGTCGAGACGATGTTCAAGACGTTGTTGCAGAGCCGACGTTGACGGTGAATGCGCGTTCGCACGATGCGCTTGAACGTCTCGCAGTTGATCGCGAACGCCGTCGTCTCGACTGGCGCTCCGTTTTCGTCCACGCTTCGAATCGCAGAGTGCGTCTTGTACGCGTGATGCGTCGCCACTTCGCCGACGAGATCGCCGCGTCTCAACACCAGCCTCGGGGAGTTGTGCGCGAGCGTCTGGGAGAACGCGTCTCGAACGAACCCGCCGCTCGTGATGAGGTACGTGTTCGGGATGGCGTCCCCGGCGCGAAACGCGATCTCTCCCGGCGCCCATCGCACGATCCTCAGCTCGTCCAGGATCTCGTCTCGCGCCGCGCGGGATGCGAGCGAGCGATACGCAGGAAGCGCGCGCAGAGCGTCGTCCGCGAACGCCGCGTCCGCGTCCGACATTTCGCCGGAGGGTCTCGCCGGAGGGAGCGCGTTGAGCGCGTCGGCGGGCTTCGTCGTCGTCGTCGTCCTCCTCCTCCTCGCGCCTCCGTCTACGCTCGTGGTTTCCCCGCCTCGCCGCGCGACCTCGCGGGCGCCGCGGTTCTCCGCGGCGACGAGGTGCGGCCGCTCGCGCTCGCGCGCGTCGTCGTCCGATCCCGCCGCCGCCTCCGTCCGTTGACTCGTCGTCGGTCGGCTTCCCAAGTCGCGGGAGTCGCGGGAGTTATGGCCGTGCGGGACGGCGTCGCGGTGGCACCGCGCCGCGAGCGCGGCTCTCACCTTCTCGAGCGCGTGCGACGGCACTTTCGTATTCGGGCTCGCGCACTCCACGCTGAAGTAGTTCGACGCCATCCCGTCCGGAGTCGTGTACACGTGCGCGTGGACGACGCGTAAGTTTTCCTCGCTCAACGCGTTCGCGACGTCACGCAAGAGACCTACTCTGTCGGGGATTTCCATGTGTATCTCCGTCGCGTGGACGTCGCACGAGTTCAGCTTCAACCCGTCCCTGCAGACGGAGGAGATTCGCGGCGAGCTTCTCGCGCTGTCGTCTCCGGCGCGGACGGCGTCTTCGCCGCGACGCGTGCGCTCGCCGACGTCGTCGAGCTCGAGCGCGCCCCGGAGTGACTCCGCTAGACGCTTCGTGGAGCTCACTTTCTCGCGCGTCGGCGCGTCTTGGACGAGGAACACCGCGGAGGCCGCGCCGTCGCCCGCGGTCGGTCGGTCGGTCGTGTCGACGTCTGCCTCCACGACGTCCACTGCGAGCGCGTAGAACGTCTCGAAGATGTTCGAGAGCATCGCGACGTGGTCCGCGGATTTCACTTTCACTGCGCGCGGCGTGGTGATCGTGATCGGGGCTCGGGGCGGGGCGCGTCGAGAGACTGAGCGCGCGCGCGGAGGAGAGGAGGGGAGACGCGGTAGAGACGAGCGAACGATCGATCGCGGCGCGCGCGAGGAGACGCGCTCAGGCGGTGACGACGCGCCGCTCGTGCCGCGCGCTTCGCGTCGAGCCCGCGCGGCGATGAGAGAGCGTCATCGCTGATGCGTCGCTGGGAAAAAAATAGAGTTTCGGGTGTCGCGCGCGTCGCGACGGCGCGCGGCGTCCGTCGTGGCCCGCGGTCGAGTTCAGATCGGACGCGTTCAGTTCAACCGCGCTTTCGGACACGACGCACCTCTCACGACCGTGCATCGCTCGTGCGGCTTGTTCGTGACCTCCACGCCGGGATCGCAAAGATGCACGAGGTTCGACTCGATGATGCGCGTCGCGAACTCGTAGCTCGCGGAGCTCCGCGCGCTGTCCGTGACGTCGCCGTCCGCGAGCGCGCGGCTCCCGACGAGTTCGGACATGTTCGCGGAGATACGGAACGAGTACGAGTGAAGATACGGTTCGTCGCCCCCGCGCGGTCGGTCGCGACGACGCGGGTCTCACGCGGGGCGCGACGCGACGACGCGCGCGGACGCGGCGTGAACGGCGTGCGAGCGCTCTGGTGGGTCGCCGACGAGGCGGCGACGGCGCGCGCGCGGCTGACGACGCGATCGGCGAGCTGCGCGTCCGACACGCGCGCCGCATTTACTTTCGTAGATCACATGTTTTGCCCGGATGGGTTAGAGCTCAGTCTTTTTGTACAGTAATCAGATACACACACGTAACGTACACGCGTAACGTACACACGTAACGTACACACGTAACGTACACGTAACGTACACTGCGTTGTACTCGTAGGAGGTCTAATTTTTTTACAGATATGATAAAGACCTGTACGTTGTACTTTGTACTTTCGAGAGTACATGCATGTACAGTTGTACACGTACTCGTACAGTAATTGGACGAGAGTTAGAAAACGTTACACCGCGTTGCTCGGATCCTCCCCCTTCGACTTCTTCTTCGACGCCGCGCGCTCCATCTTCGACGCCTTCTTCGACGCCGCGCGCTCCATCTTCGACGCCTTCTTCTCCAACTTCGCCGCCTCCTCCGCGGCCTTCCTCTCCGCGTTGTGCCTCTCCGCGGCCTCGCGCTCGGCCCTCTGCCTCGCCTCGAGATCTTCCTTCGACGACGGCGTCGGCACCAGAAACATCATAGGTCCGCTCTTCGGCTTCGGCGGCGCCTCGACCTCGACGCGCTCGCGATACGTGCTCTTCCGCCCGCAACAACTGATGATGAAGATCGGAATCAACGTGATCCACGTCATCGCCGCGAGCTCCGCGTTCGCGAACGCGAGCGACAGCACCGTCAGCACGTCGTTCTTCGTCTCCTTCTCGCACGCCTGCGGCGTGATGTCGTTGGTCCACGCGCACAAACCCTCTTCCCCGAGCGTCTGGTAAATGGTCGTGAACTGCGCGACAACCTCCGACTCTTTTTTCGCGGCCGGGGCCGCGTTCGCGTACTTGACGTAGATGCCGAATCGAGGGTCGTTCTCTAACGTCAGACCGGAGCCGTCGAACGACGACTTCCACGCGGTCATCTTCGCGGAGAAGTACGCGTCGAAGGACGCGTAGGGCGCGTCCCACGTCTTGACCCCGTGCTTGCAGTTGTACGCCTGCCCCCAGTCGTACCGCACGTCGCCGACGGTGCTCGTCCACTGGCACGACGGCTCGCAGTCGCTCGTGCACCCTCGGTACCAGTCGAATCCGGGGAGGGCTTTCCCCCACGGCGCGAACCGCACGGGTTGGTCGAACTGCAAGCGACGGCGCGCGCGCGAAAAAAAATCGTCGGTCAGTTGAAAGGGGGAGCGATCGAGTGTTGAAACCGAGAAGGTACGGGTGAAAAAACGCGTGTAATCAGGTGTAATCCATGTGTGAACGTACCGGCGTGCTGTACGTGTTAGCATTGTACGTCGTCGTCGCACAAGCCCCGCGGGCGCACCCGTCGTCGGGATAGTTGTTGAACGTCCCCGCCCCCGAAACCAATTGCGAGAGGTCGTTCAGACCGGAATTCTCGACCGTCGGCGCTTCGAGTTTCGCGACGCACTCCGCGTACGTCCACGGCGGAAGCCCCGCCGTCTGCGAGCCGTACCGCGCCGTCGCCGTCGGCTTGCACGTGTACCCGTCGAGCTCGTACCCGTCCACGATCGTCATCTCCGTGAACCGCTGCGCGTCGTAGATGACGTACGTGAAGTAAAACGCGAGCGCGCCAACGACTACCATGCCCATGAACGCCGCGAGGACGATACTCGGTTTGGAGATTAAATCGAGCGCGTTGAGCTCGTAAAATTTCTCGGGCACGGGGATGCGCGACAACCACGTGCGCTCTGGTTTCAACGAACGAATCGGTTGCGTGCTCATGCGGTTCCGTTCCGCGATGAAAATCACCGCGAGGTAGCTCTGGATGGCGTAGATTAACTGCGCGAGACCGAACGCGAGCGCGAGCGAATTCAGGAGGTTATTCACGTCGAGGCCGTACCAATTCTCATGGCATTGGTACGGCCCTTGTTCCTTCGTGTAGTCGCACAGTTTATCCCCGATGTGATCCGCGATCTTCACCCATGCGGCGATCGCTGCGGCTTTCGAATCGTCCGACCACGCGGTCGACCGAGATATGTACACGTTCGCGGGAAACCCGGCTTGGCGCGAGAACCACTTCTGCGTCGTCCCGCTCGCCGTCCACGCTTTGACGCCGAAGCTCAGCAAAGTGTTCGCCGCGATCTCGGTGGGCTCGGTCATGTCTTCGAGATACGACCCGGGAATCAGCTCCAAAGTGTTCCACGGATTGCTTTCGGTGATATAAGCATCATTCTCCATTTCCGTGAACGGCATCCACATGGAGCTATACACTCGAGTCTTGCTGGCGTCTTCGCTATACCCATCATTAGTCTGGAACGCGACGGTGGACGCGCTCGGGGGCCTCTGCTTGAGATCCTCCACGCACTCATCGTACGAGTGCGACGTCATGAAACCATTGTGCGAATCCGTCGGAAAGCATTCGAAGTCTTTTAACTCGTCTTTGATCTCGTACTCGCGCGTGAGAACTTGGGTATAGTTGACCTCGTTTACTGCACTGTAAAAGTAGAAGAAGAACAGAAATGACCCCGCGGTGACGACGAAAATCACCGTCGTGAGGACGCTAGCGGTTTGGTCCCCCGTCACTAACGTGAGGTCGTACCGCTCGTTGTACAGCTCGGGGGGTAACGGCAACCGTTTCACCCAGCTTTTCGTCTCCCCGCGGTCCGTCCGCTTCCCCATCAGGATCTTGATGAGCGCGATCGCGAGGAAGGTGTACAGCAACGCACTAATATTATTCGCGAGCGCGATGATCGTGAGCCAATGGTGCCTCTCGGTCTTCGTGCACAGGTACGGCCTGTTCTCGTACGTGTAGTGACACACGTCGCCGTACGTCTCCATGACCTTCTCGAACATGGCGACCCAGGTCGCTTTGTACGCGGCGTCCAAGGTGTCCGTCGTGCAATCTATGCCCCCGGTCATCGCTTGCACGGTTAAGGCATCCAGATAGAATGACCCGCCGGAAGGCGCGCAAATGCCGACGAAGTGATCGCCGTCTATGAGGTGGATGTACTTCCCCGTCGCGAGGTTCGCCGCGGAGTTCACGGCGTCGTCGTCGGTCCACCCGCCGCGATTGTCTTGGATGAACGGGTCGGCGTCATGAGACCCCTCGGACGACCATTGCCACGAGAGGTACTTCGCCTGTAAGCCTTCGTTGTTTTGCGTCGCGAACGGGTTGTAGGAAACGCTTCCGTATCCGTCCCCGACCACGATTAGCGAATCATCGCCCTTCCACGCGTTCGCGAACCTCCTGGCGACCGCACGCTTCGTAAAGTCGATCGACTCCTCGGAGACCGGGCGATAGTTGGCCTGGCACTCCTCGTAGGTGTACGTGTTTCCGTAGTGCTCGTCTGGGGACAGCGGCTTGCAGTCGTATCCTGGTTTGGACCACTCATGCGCGGAGACGAGCGTGTGATTCACCTCGATGTTATAGTAGAACCACAGGCCGACCGCGAAGGAGATCACGACCGCGGCGTATAAGACCGCGGTCGCGATCCCGATGATCCGTCGCGTGTTGATGAGCTCGAGGTCTTTGTAGCGGGCGTAGAATTGCTCCGGGACGGGGATCACGGCGAAGAAGATCTTCATCTTTCGAGGGCGGCCCTGGTTCTGCGTCGCGTTCCGAACGAGTCGTCGCGCGCCGTCGCCGCCGGCCAAGGCGATCATGGGCGCCATGACGATCGACGCGGGGTTGATCGCCATCGTCTTCGCGACGACGACGACGACGACGACGCCCGCGCGAGGGAAATGTGTGTGGATGTGTGAAACGTCATACAGTGTGACCTTTCGCGTGTAACAGTACGTGTACACGTGTACACTAGCTAGCTAGCTAGGGGAATACCTGAATAGGGGGTGGCAGATTTTTCAGGCTGGGTCCATAACCTACTTTTCAAATAGAAAAAAATTCGAAAGTACGAAAATACTCGTACTATTCAGCGGAAAGTACAAACGTACACGTACGCGTACGTGTACAGGTAGAACAGGTACAGTAAGTTGTTGTCTAAGAGTTGCTCGGTCCAGTCTAGCAGACTGGAGCGAAGCTCCTGTCTATAGACACAAGCTGTACGAACGTACTGCTATCAAACTTACCTGACTGTACACGTGTACAACCAACTGAAAGGTCGCGCGCGCGAGCGCACCTCGAGGGGCGGCGGACTCGGGAACGGCGAGACGTATTCGCGATGCGCGCGCGTCGAGCGCGACGCGAGGACGCCGCCGGGAGCGGACGCGACGGCGACCGCGGCGGACGCGACGACGCGGCGACGGCGGACGCGGCCGCGGCGCGCGAGGACGACGACGACGACGTCGGGCTCTTTCGAGAGTGGCGACGCGCGATGACGGCGCCGCGGGAGGACCAGGAAGCGTTCGGGTGCGCGCGCGTCGCCCTCCTCGCGACTCTTCCCGTCCCCCCGCGACCCCCCACCCCCGCGCGCCCTCCGCCGCGCGTCCTCCCGCGCGACGACGCCGCGAGACGCTGCCTTCAACCGAAGCGCCTCCGCGATCTGACTGATTTTTCAATTCCGCCCGTCCTCCTCCTCCTCCGCCTCATCCTCCTCCTCCTCGACGCGCGCGCGCGATAACGCGCGTTCGCCCCCGTCTCTCTCCGTCCATCCATTCATCCATCGCGTCCGTCTCTCCTCCCCGCAGGCGATGGCGCGCGCACCCGACCGCGCGGCGGATGGAGGACGTCCACGGCGCGTTGGTCCTCATCTTCATACTGTTCGCGTTCGTGATGGACCTCTGGCGGCACCCGTTCACGCGGGTCACGCTCAGGTGCGTTCTATAGAAAAGTTTTTCACCCATCGCTCGGTTTCAACATTTGATCGCGCCTCCTTTCAACTGACCGGTGAACTATTTTTGTATGGAACGACCCTCGTCAGGCTCCAGCAGAATTTCTTGACGTGCTTCGTCGTCAACGTCGTCGCGCTGTCGCTTCCGCTGCTTCGCGCGCGCGCCGGCATCGCGCCCGCGACCCGACCGGCGCTCGTGCGCGCCACGTACGTCGTCTTCGCGTGCACGATGACGGGGTTGATCGCGCACGTGGGGACCACGATCACGCGGCCGGTGCCGATAAAGTACCGATACTGCTTCAACGCGTACGTCGCGCTGTTCACGCAGGCGAGTGAGACTGGCGACCGACCGCTCCCCGCCCCGCGCGCGTCCGTCTCTCGAGGCGCTTCGCTTCGCTCGTTCGCGTCGTCGATTCGCGCGTCTGCTGTGAGCTGTGCCCTCGGTTTCGACGTTCGCTCGACCGCGGCGGCTCGCGACTGACCCTCTCTCGATTCCCGATTCGAATTCGATTCGAACAGCTCGCGTGGGACACGCCGCGGTTGCCTCGGAACGCGAGCGCGTCCATGAGCATGCCTCGGATCGTGGCGACGATTCCGACGTTCATGGCGCGAGTGGGGATATACATTCGGTGGAACGGGCGCGGGCCGTATCGATGTAATCTGTTGGGCGTGTGCTCGGGAACGCCGGGGCCGAACCATCTCGGGTTTCCGACGACGTGGCTCGGGTGTCTCTCGGGTGCGTTTCATTCCGTTTCGTTCCGTGTAGTTCCGTCCGCGCGCGTTTCGTTTCGTTTCGTTTCGTTTCGTTTCGTTTCGTTTCGCTTCGTTTTTCGCCCACCGCTCAACCCACCCCGCGCGCGCTGTAATCTCGACGGTCGATCGATCGCGCGGGTCCCTCCCTCACGACTGACTGACCGACGCGCGCGCGCTCTTTTCGCTCCCCGGAATCGAATCGAATCGCGTCCCCGCAGACGTCTCCGTGACCGCGTTCGTGATGACGCTGGCGGAGGCGAAGCTCGCGCTGTCGTGGCGGCTTTGGCGGAGGCAGGTGCGGAGGCAGGAGGACGCGGCGTCGGCGTCGGCGTCGGAATGTCATCGGGGGGGAGGGGGCGGCGCGAGGGGCGCCAACTGAGGGGTGCCAACTGATGGGTGCCAACTGAGGGCGACGAGTTGAGCGGCGGTCGCGCGAGTCGAGTCGTAGGTCGGTCGTCTTACTTGTATTAGTCATCTTATACGGTAGTTCCTCCGCGCGCGACGCGACGCGACGCGACGTCACGTCACGGCGACGGCGGCGGCGGCTGATAATACCCGTTGACGGCGTAGGCGTCGACCGCCGGCACCTCCCCCGCGGTGACGGCGTCGTCGCACCAGTCGTACCTCACGTGCGTCGCGTTCTCGCTGCCGGCGGCGGCGCACACCTGAGGGTCGTTCCGTCGTTCAAAGCGACGTCGGGGCGGAGTTCAGGGGTGCGTCAGTTGGAGTCGAAAGGCGTCGAGGTGTGTCGGGATCGATGAAACCGAGGCGTGGGCGGAGAGAAAGACACGCCGGGAAGAAAACTCCTTACGCGGTCGCGCGGGGACCGGCGTCAGATGAGATGGAGAACGCGCCTCCGCGTACGACGGCATGTGCTTATAGTACCCCTGCGTGATGGCGCTCACGACGTCATCCCTGGCGTCGTCGCTGAACCACGGCCGCGATTTGGTCTCCCCCGACGGGATCGAGCAGTCGAAGCACGATCGCATCTCCGTCACGACGGCGAGCGTCGCCGCCGGGGACGTCGAGTCGATCGCCGACGTCAACGCGTTGCCGAGGGTCACTCCGGCTTCCACCCGCGTCACGTTGTCGGACAGCGCGTTCACGGTGGTGAGCATGCGCTCCGCGAACTTGTGCGAGTATGCAAAGTTGATCTCCGTCAACGATTTGAGCTGCAGCGTCGGCGGGGGTGTCGCGACGTCAGTCGAAGAGAGAGAGTACAGTAATAGCAGAGCGTCGAGTCGCGCGCGGCGGCGCGGGGCGGGAAAGGAAGGCGTCTGAGAGTAGTCTACGAGTAAAGTCACGCGCCTGGTCGTTCGACGTTCCCGCGTACACGCCGCCGGTCGTCTCGATCGCGATGACGCCCATGAGGAGCACGAAGATCCCAAACGTCAGCGCGCACGCGGCGTTCGCGCACCCGCGGCCGCATCGCACGCCGAGCACGCGCGGAAACGCGTGCGCGTCTCTTCGCTTGATCGTCTCCGCGAGGTCGGCGAGCGCCGCGTGCCGCCGCCAGTCGTCGACGCCGTCGATCGTCATCTGCCGCGTCGCGTCGTGATGCGATGAGGTGGAGGGTGACGATTGGTGAGTGTTTGATGACGTGTGCATGGTAATCGATGACGTGGAAGAACGTGCGGTCGAGACGTGCGCGCGGCGAAGAAGGCCGAGTCGAGTCGAGTCGAGTCGCGTCGCGTCGAGTCGAGTCGCGCGCCTTCCACTTTTCCTCCCTCAGGAGCGCCTCGTCGTCGATCTGCAGCTCGTACACCTTCGACGCGACGCTCGCGATGAACGCGACGGGGATCGAGATCGCGAGCGCGAGGAGCAAGCACACGCTCGGCGCGGAATCCGGGCCCTGGTAATCGGGGTGGAGTTCAAAGGCGGGGTGGAGTTCAAAGGCGTCAGCAGCGGAGTTGAAAGGCAGGCGTCGCGGTGTGTCGGGATTGAAAGCGAGGGTTGGGCGGAGAGAAACGCCGGGAGATAAAGTCCTTAAGAAACGACGTTCACCACGCGAACGCGGTCGTATGGGAACCAGCGTACAGAACGCGCCTGGTAATCCGTCGGCGTCGTGAACACTCGCGCCGCCGCCAGCATCGCCGCGGTCACTGCGAAGCGAACGACGAACGGGATGGGTGAAGAACGCGTCGGTCAGTCGTGCATCTCACCGGTCAAACAAAACGACGTCGAAAGCGAAGACGGACGGCGCGGGGGGGAGAAAAGTCCTTAAGGAACGGCGTTCACTTCGCGAACGGGGTCGTACGGGGACCAGTCTCACCGAGCCCGACGACGGCGAGGAGCGCGTGCGCGAGTAGCAGCTCCGTCCATCGCCTCTCCAGATGCTGCAACCGCGAGAGGTGCACGCGGACGCGCAGCCACGGGAGGTAGGCGTGACGGACGTTCAGGTACGGCACGTCCATGAGGTGCGCCTCGGACGGGTCCGCGCACGCCGCGAAGAGCCGCGCGCGGAGGTAGTGCGCGTAGCACCGCGACGTGAGGTACCGCGCGATTTTCAAAAAGATAAACGCCTGCGTGGGTGAAGCGATCGGTCAGTCGAACGTCTTACCGGTCAAACGTAACGTTGAAAGGGAAGCGCGGGTGAAGAGTGACGACGGGAAAAGTCCTCAAGGAACGGCGCGTGCCACGCGAACGGGGTCGTACGGGAAGCGGTCTCACCGCCGCCGTCATCCAGACGACGCCCGCGCCGACGACGACGTGCCCGGCCGCGCTGTTCGTCTGGTCGTCCTCCGTCTTCACGAGCGCGAGGTCGCCGACCTCGCTGCCGTCGTCGCCGACGGGCGGGGCGGCGGACTCGGCGGCGAGCGCGTCGACGTCGGCGTCGTCGCACCGGGTGAGGCCGATCATGTCCATCACTGAGGGTCGTTCCATACAAAAATAGTTCACCGGTCAGTTGAAAAGGACCCACGCGATCAAATGTTGATACCGAGCGGTGGGTGAAAAACTTTTGTATAGAACGCACCTGAGGGTCGAGGGAGGGTCCGCGCGAAGCGAAGCGAAGCGAAGCGCGTCGGGGTGGAGTTCAAGGGCGCGTCAGATGGAGTCGAAAGGCGTCGCGTAGGCGCGTCGGGGGGATCGAAAGCGGCGAGGGGTGCGCGGAGAGACGCGCCGGGCGGGCGAAGTCCGTCCGCGAGGATCGGCCGAAAGTCCTTGAGGAATGAAGTTCACGACGCGAACGCGGTCGTACGGGGACCAGTCAGCGCGGGGACCGGTCAGCGCGGGGACCGGCGCGGTGAGGAAGAACGCGCCTGACGCGGGCATGACTTGGTCCACGCACACGGTGGATCGCTCGCGACCGCCGAAGACGGCCTGGCCGTGGACGCCGCGGTACGTCGCCGGCGCGCACGCGAGCGCGAACGCGACGAGGAGTAAGAAGACGGTCGGCCAGAAGGAGAGCTTTTTCGAGCCGAAGATTGGCGTCTCCGCCGCCTCCTCCGCGGCGCGGCGAACGACGGCGTCCGCGACGTCCTTCTCCGAGACAACCTTCAGGACGTCGTCGAGACCGCGACCGCCTTCTCCGGGTAGTTTCGTATGCGAACCGTCACGACGTTTCGCCTCCCTCGCCGCGTCGTTTCGCGCGGCGGCGACGGGCTCGACGCGCAACCCGTGGACGGCGGCGGCGCCGCCGCCGCGCGCGGCGAGCGGAAACGTCGTCGTCGTCGCTCCGACGGTCCCTCCGACGATCGCGCCGCCGACGCCGCCGTCGTATCGCGCCGCCCCGCGCTTTGACGTCGGGACGTTTCGTCCGCGCTTGCCCACGACCGCGCCCTGACCGTTCGTCGCGCCGCCCATGGTGACGTTACGCGCGGCTCCTCCTCCGCGAAGGATTCCGGTTTCGTCGCCGCCGCCGCCGCGATCGCTCGCCGTCGCCGACGCCGTCGCCGACGCCGCGCCGAAAGGGTGCGCCGCCGCGGCGTCGTCGCCGCCGCCGACCGCCGCGGACGCGGGGCGCGGGATCTCGACCGGCCGTCGCGCGATGTTCGCGCTCGCGCTCGCGTCGACGGGAGCCCCCGCCGCCTCCCTCGCCGAGTCGTATCCCATCGCCTGACCCGCCGCCGCCGCGGACACCGGCCTCGGCGCGTTCGCGTCCGCGACCACCGCGACCGACGACGATCCAGCGCGATGAAGATGAAACGGCGCGCCGGTTCCGATTCCAATTCCGATTCCGATTCCGCCGCCGCGATGCCCGTGCATCCCCCCCGCGCCCGCGGCGGACGCCTCCGCGCTCGCCTCTCTCGCGTCCCTCGCGGCGTTTTTTCGTCGCTCGCTCACCGCGTCCGTCCGCGGGTGCCGCTGCACGATCCGGCTCTCGCCGTCCGGCAGCGCGACTCGACCCCCGGGGAACGCGTGCGACGGCCGAAGCGCCCCGCCGGCGGTCCTCGACGGGTGCTCGCGCGTGCCCTCGCCGACGGCGGCGACGACGCACGAGGCGAAAAACGACACCTGACGCGCGTCGGATCGGTCGGTAACGGTCGGTAACGGATCGGTATCGGTCGGTTGAAAGCGGACGCGCGCGGTCGAACGTCGAACCGAACCGAGGGAGGGGAAACGAACGCGTCGCGCGGCGCTCGGTCGCGCGGGGAGCGGAGCGGAGCGGAGCGGAGCGGTCGGGCGTGGAGTGGAGTGGAGTGGAGTGGAGTGGAGAGACGGCGGCAAAAGTCCTTAAGGATCGGCGTTCACCACGCGAACGCGGTCGTATGGGAACCAGTGTATAGCGCGCACCAGCATCGTCGACAACAGCGCGGGATACAGACAATCGCCCATCAAATACTCCGGTCTGTACGCCGCGTAGACGGCGACGCACACGAAGCCGACGCACCACAGCGGGGCGACGTAGAGCACGACCGCGAGGGAGTCGCTGAACGGGCCGCGATACGCGCGGAGGTTCGGAGGCAACGCGAACCGCGTCAGGAACATCGCGCGCGCCGTCGACGGCAACTTGGACGAGAGCGGCGCGAGCAACGGCAGAAACGCAACCTGTAGGACCAGCGCGAGCCATGAAAACGGCCAAGACATGGACGTTATCATCGACGGGAAGTTCGGCGCGCTCAGCGGGTCCTTGCTCGTGATCCCGTACACCGCGAACGACGCGCCGACGCACCCTTTATCGAGCGCGCGGCGACGCGCGTCCGCGGCGTATTTGTCCCACAGTTTCCGCCACCGTCCCTCCGCGAGCGCGCGCGCGAGCTGGTCCACGTCCAGCGCGTCCGCGATCGCGACGCGTCCGCTCCCGGGCTTTCCGGACTGCAGGCAGCATCGATACAGGCGAACGATCTCTCGCTCGTCCACGCCCTCGGTTTCCAATCCGCGCCGCACGAAACGCTTGAAGTCGTCCAGGTCCACGACGGCGACGTCCCCGACCGCGCTTCGCGCGACGGCGGCGCATCGCCGGCGGTTCCGCCCTTCCGCTCGCTTCCTGCGCTCGCGGACGATGGCCCTCGCGAGCGACGCGCGAGCCTTCTCCGCGGCCTCGTCTTCTCGCCGTTTGAGCTCGTTCGCGGCTCTGCGCTCGTCTGAAGAGGGACGGAAGTTAAGTTCGTTCCGTTCCGCGCGTCAGTCGGAGTCGGTTTCGTCGCGAGACGTCATCGCGCGCGATGGGATGGGATCGAAAGCGGCGAGGGGCGACGACGGGCGGAGTAAAACGCGCGCGGACGGGCAGAGTGAGTCCGTCCTCGAGGATGTGTGAGCGTCCACAACGCGAACGGGGACTAGCGCGTGATGAGACGGGACGCGCCCGACTCGGTCTCGTCGACGTCCAACACGTGCTCGCCGGCGCCTCTCGCGGCGTCGGCGTCGCCGTCGTCGTCGCTGTCGTCGTCGCTGTCGGACGAGGACGAGGACGAGGACGAGGACGACGACGACGACGACGAGGGCGCGTCGTCGTCGTCGTCGTCGTCGTCGAGGACGTCGTCTTCTTTTCTTCGCCGTCGGTTTTTTTTTTTCTTCCCCCGCCCCTTCCCCCCTCGCGCGTCCGCCCCCCGCGCCGGCGCGAACTTCGCGTCCGCCTCGCGCGCGATGGCTTCCAGGACCGCCGTCGGCAGCGCCTCGAGCTCCTCGCGCGTGTTCGCGTTCGCGTATCGTCCTCCTCCTCGCGATGAGGGGCGTCGCTTCCTTCCCCCGTCGTCGTCCGAGAAGACGCGGTCATCCTGCGTGATCATCCATCCCCCGCGCGGATGAGACTGCGGGACGTTGAAAGGCGTCAGTTGAAGTTGAAAGGCGTCGAGGACGGGGATTGAAAGCGGGGGCTGGGCGGAGAGAGACGCCGGGAAAAGTCCTTAAGAAACGGCGTCCACCACGCCGACGCGGTCGTATGGGAACCAGTGTATAGAACGCACCTGCGGGACGTTGGACGCGGGGGTGGCGGCGACGTCGTAGCGCGACTTTCGCCGATGGTGCTTGAACCTGCGCGATATCGGCCGAAGCATCGCGGCCTGGAGGCGGAGGCGCGCGGCGTGGGGGCGGCGGCGGCGGCGGGGCGGGATGGGGGGGTGGGGGGCGTCAGACGGAGGGAAAAGTCCTTAAGGAACGGCGTTCACCACGCCGACGCGGTCGTATGGGAACCAGTCACGACGCGGCCGGACGGAGGATCGTCGATTCGGTCGCCGACGCGCGACGACGCCAACGGCGACGGCGACGAGTGAACGGAAGAAAAACGTTCGCTCGACGGGACGCGCGCGGGGCGACGACGCGAGCGGGCGCGCTGTCGCACCAGGACGCCCATGACGAGCGACGCGCGCGGGACGTGCGCCTCCCCCTCGCGGCGCGGCGCGGCGCGGCGCGGTGTGCGGCGCGGGGGCGCGCGCGCGTTCCGGACTACAGTCTGACGTTGGATTTTGTCTTTTCGTTGGTTCCCCGCGGCTCCGAAACCGAACCACGACAGTGATGACGGGAGGTCGGTCGTCGAGATTCGCGATTCGCCGGGGCGAACAGATATAACAGAAGCATTCGTCGTCATTCATTCTCTCCGGCGCGCAGCAGCAAGCCCGGGGTCCGCCGACACGCGCCGCCGCCGCGTTCGCGCCGCCGCGCGCCGCCCGAAGAACCCCCGCCCACCCCCCACCCACCCCCGCGCGCAATGTCCGGCGCGACCCCCGCGAAGGGCTACCGCCGCACGTGGACGTGGCAAAACCCGCGACTCACGTGGAACGAGCGCGAGAGCGAGGAGCGCAGGTCGTTCGGAAAGGCGTGGAAGATGAACACCGCGGTGGGCAAGTCGGACCCGAACTCGTGGGGGTCGCTCACGCCCGCGGAGCTCCGCATGCAAGCGGCGCAGGACAACTCGGAAGACTTCCGGACGCCGTACTACGACCGCGAGGTTCAGCTCTACCACAGGTACCATCGGAAAGGCGAGGGGAAGGAGCACGCGCCGCTGAATCCGGAGCCCGGGCCGCTGTGACGCTGTGACGCGACGACGCGACGACGCGACGACGCGACGACGCGAGCGCGGACGGGGCGACGGCGGCGCGGGAGCGGGCGACGCGAGGACGGCGCGCGCGCGAGACGGCGGGAGGACGACGCGGAGGATGGATGGAGGACGAGGGGACGCGCGGGGAGCTCGACCGGAATCGTGATCCGGCCCTCGGGGGGAAAGGAAAGGAACAGAAGCTCCGCGAGAATGCCAAATCGGGACGATCTTTCCGAGCGTGCTGTAGTCTTATCTGGTGTCGAACACGAACGGACGACGGACGACCGTCGTCGCGCGCGCGCCGTCCGCGCGCCCGCGCCCTCTTCTCTCGTCGATCCATCCCGTCCGACGCCGTTCCTTCAAGTCGCGAATAGAGACGGACTCGTCTGCGCGCACGCGTGGTCTCGCTGATAGATTAGATTTATTTCAACCAGCCGAAGAACCCTCCAGAGAGGTGCGTCCCATACACTGGTCCCCGTACGACCGCGTTGGCGTGGTGAACGCCGTTTCTTAAGGACTTCGCCCGGCGCATATCTCCGCCCAGGGTCCCTCGGTTTCAATCCCGACACACCTCGACGCCTTTCAACTCCACCCGACGCCTTTCAACTCCACCCCGACGTTCGCCTCCCCGCGAGCGTCACCGCCGCTTCCATATCGTGAGGTCGTCACGCCGCCCCGGCCAGCACGGCACGGCGACGACGGCGACGCGCTCGAAGTCCCTCGCGACGCGCGCCTGAAACGCCGCCGACGTCGTGACGCCGTGCGGCCGCGAGACGCTCCGCGTCCCTCGCGGCCACGACTCGGACGTCGCGCCCGCGCCGATTACGTTTTCTAAGTCGTCCGCGTCGGCGTCGTTCCCTCCCTCGTCGTCGTCGTCGTCGTCGTCGTCGTGCACGCTCGTCGCCGCCCACTCCCCGACGTGCACGAGGACGTCTCCGCGCCACGCGCGAAGGCACCGGTCGTCCCACGGCGCCGCGTCGTCGTCGTCCACCTCCTCCTCCACCTCCTCGTCGTCGTCGAGACGCGACGACGGCGTGATCAACAGCGCCGCGTTCGCGCGCGTCGCCGCCAGCCTGAGGGTCGTTCCGTTCAAAGCGACGTCGGGGCGGAGTTGAAAGGCGTCAGTCGGAGTTGAAAGGCGTCGCGGGCGGAGATTGAAACCGAGGGGTGGGCGGAGAGATGCGCAGGAAAAAGTCCTTAAGAAACGGCGTTCACGACGCCGACGGGGTCGTACGGGGACCAGTGTACAGAACGCACCGCGCCACCACGCCGGCGTCCCCCCCGGCCCACGTCACGTCGTCCACGAACGCCGCCGCCGCCGCCGACGCGCTCACGCTCGACGGATCCACCGCTGCTATCACCTCGACGCCTCTCGCGCGCAACGTCGCGGTCCAGTACCCGTTCCCGCACGCGGCGTCGAGAATCGGGAGGTTCAGACGCGCGACGGCGTCGACGGCGTCGGCGCCGGGGACGACGGAGTGAAACGCGCGCGTCAGCGGCCGAAACGCCATCGGGACCCATCCCGCGCGAGGGTCCGCGGAGACACCGCCGCGCGAGTCGCTCCACCGCGCGATCGACGGCAGGGACTCCACCGCCGCGGCGTCGTGCAGCGGCGGCGGCGGCGGCGGCGGCGCGGCCGTCGTCGCGGCGCCGCCGGCGTCGTCCGCCGGGAACTCGACGTCCTCCATCGCCGTCGGCGCCATCGCCGGCCCTCGCTCGCCGCCTGGGTCCGTGATCGCATCGTGAGCGAGCGTGTCGGTCAGTCGAACGTCTTACCGGTCAAACACAATTGTTGAAAGGGAAGCGCGGGCGAATAGCGACGACGGCGGAAGTCCTCGAGAGACGAAAGAAAGGCTTTCGTTCACCGCGCGAACGGAACGGGGGGTCGTACGGGACGGGAAGCGGTCTCACCGCCCGCGTAGAACCACAGAAGACCGCACTCCGCGTCGGACGGCATCGACGTCGGACGAAACGCCTTGGTCACGACGCTCGGGACGGTGTCCATCACGAGGCGAAACAGCGCGGCGTACACGTCACCGTACGCGTGGAACGCGCGCGCGGCGACCGACGTCGGGTCCGGCTCAGGGCCGTTCTATACAAGCGAACGTCGGGGTGGAGTTCAAAGGCGTCAGTCGGAGTTGAAAGGCGTCGAGGGCGGGGATTGAAAGCGAGGAACCCTGGGCGGAGTGATGCGCCGGGAAAAGTCCTTAAGGATCGGCGTTCACCATGCCGACGGGGTCGTATGGGGACCAGTGTATAGAACGCACCTCCGGCTCCGGCTCATCATCTCTTCTCTCTCTTCCCTCGTCGCCGCCGAGATCGTCGAGCTCGAACCCGGCGTGCTCGAGCCACGCGTTCGCGACGACGCGGTCCACGAACGCCGCCGCATCGCGCGGCGTCGCGAACGCCCCGCGCGCGTCCATCGCCTCCGCGCGCGTCACCGCCTCGCGTTGCTTAGGGTCGAGGGTCCATACGAGCGAATGTCGGGGTGGAGTTGAAAGGCGTCAGTTGAAGTTGAAAGGCGTCGAGGACGGGAATTGAAAGCGTGGTGTGGGCGGAGAGAGACGCCGGCAAAAGTCCTTAAGGATCGGCGTTCACCACGCGAACGCGGTCGTATGGGAACCAGTGTATAGAACGCACCTTATCTTTGATCTTCGCTCGGATCGCCGTCCACTTGAGCATCCGCGCGTCCTCCTTCGCCTCGGCGTCGAGCGACGCGTAATACGACCCGTGCCCGCCGCCGCATACGCCGCCGCCGCCGTCGCCGCGCGAAGACGAAGACGAAGCCGAAGACGAAGACGACGCCTCCGTCGCGACGCGCGTCAGCTCCGCGGCGACGCCGCTGTTCGGCGCCATCTGAAGCGCGAGCATCAGCGGTGACAGCCCGTGCGCGGTGCGGTGCCGCGTCAACCCGGGCCCGCACTTCGGGCGCGTCGCGGTCGGCGGCTTGAGGAGCTCCTTCGCGATCTCGTGCGCGCCGTGCATGCACGCGAGGTGCAGCGGGGAGAACCCCGCGGAGTGCCTCGCCGTGGGATCCGCGCCGGCGTCCAAGAGCTCGCGCACGATCGCGAGCCTCTCGCGCGCCGCGGCGGCGGCGGCGGCGTCGCCGTCGTCGGCGTCGCCGCCGCCGCCGCCGGAGGAACACGCGACGTGCAGCGCGGTCCATCCCTGCGCGTCCGCGGCGTTCATCTTCGCGTCTTCGCCGCGCATTTTCGTCGCGCGGCCGCCGTCCCGCCCGCGGAGCCTTCGCTCCTCCTCGTGCTGCGCGTCGCCGGCGTCTGAGGGTCGTTCCATACAAAAATACAGTAGTTCATCGGTCAGTTGAAAGGAGACGCGATCAAGTGTTGAAACCGAGCTATGGGTGAAAAACTTTTGTATAGAACGCACCTAAGATGGCTCGCACGGCGGCGAGGGAGCCGCTCCCGGCGGCGAACATGAGCGGCGTCTTGCCGCGTTCGTACCGTTGGCACGGGTCCGCGCCCGCGGCGAGGAGGAGGGACAGCGTCGGGACGACCGAATCCGCGCCGCTTTCGACCGGTTTCGTCTCGCCGGCGGCGGCGCCGGCGCCGGCGGCGCCGTCGTCGTCGTCGTCGTCCTCGACGTCGAACGTCAGCGCGTTCAGGACCCCCCACAGGACGTTGTTCCCCATCTCGTCCCTGCGATCGACGTGCGGGAGATCGCCGTTATCGAGCACCGCGCGCACGCGCGCGAGGTTCTCCTCCCCCGCGCTCATTCGAAGCGCGAGCATGATGAACATGCGCGTCTCGACGCCGTCGCGGAGTTTCCCCACGTCGCGAAGGATCCCCGTCGGGTCGATCCGCGCGCGCGCCTCCGCGAACTCTTCCTCGCCGACGCCTCGAAGCGCCGCCTCGCGCGCGACCGCCCTCGCGGCGTCGAGGTCGCCGCCGAGCTCGTACGCGCGCGCGAGGCGCAGGAGGAGCTTCTTGAAGGCGCGCGCGTCGGACGCGACGCACGGGGTGGAGAGCGCGTCGAGGCATCGCGCGACCGCGAGGGGAAGGTCGCGCGTCTCGATCGCGCACTGCGCGGCGTTCGAGAGGAGCACGACGCGCGCCGTCTCCGCGGCGTACGACGTCGTCGGATCCGCGAACGCGGGCGCGAGCGTCGCGAGCGCCTCGTGATACGCGCCCGCGGCGTCGTCGAAGGCGCGGCGTCGGAATCGGTCGTTGCCGTCGCCGCGGAGCTCGTCCGCGCGCGCGAGCGCGTCCTTCGCGGGGCGCGTGAACAGCTCGCGCGTGGCGTGCGCCTCGACGCGCTTGACGACGACGTCCACGGCGAGCTGCCGGGCGTCGCGGACGACGTCCGCGCGGGGTTTCATCGCGGCGGCGGCGCGCGCGCCTTCTTCGTTTGTGAAAAGTGTGCTGTGTTGTTGACATTGTGAATATACTCAACACATTCTTGTGTACACGTACTCTGACCCGTACGTGTACCCGTACGTGTCGATGTCGACACGTACAATAGCTACACGTACAATAGCGAGAAAACCGTGATGATCATTTTCCCTGTCGAGTTAATCCCCATTTGCCCAGCGTCACCAACCTAAGCCATTCGGACTAGTACGTCTAATTGACCATTACATCGAATGCGCATACAGAATCATTTTTTTGTTCACATCACCAGGTAATCTACAATATAAACTTTCTCCCAAAGAGAGGGTATCCTACATCATCCGGTCTTGCTAGGTTGCTCTCAACCTTGGGCTTGATGACACTGCGGGATGTTTTGCCGACGTTGTGCTTCCAAACCTTACGCAACGCTTCGCAGAGTTCGGAGCATTTATGGGTAGCATAGAACTTGTTCATGCCCTCGCGACCGCGGTCTGTGCGTCCAAACACGTTCTTCCTGCCTTTCGTGCTACTGTAGTGAATCACCGGATCAGTCAGCTCGAAGCAAGGCGGCGACCTCGTCTGATCCAGGACACCCTGTAAGTCGCAAACCAGGTACTTCCTCCTCGAGTACTTGTACGAAAAGCACGAGAAAGCCTGGGGAATATCTTCGATGGTAAACTTGACGCCGCGGTGATGGTCCATCGCGCTCGCACTCTGCAGATTCCGACCGTCTTCTTCCGGGACGTGCTCCTCGTCGCTCGATTCTTCGCCCTCCTCGTCTTCCTCCACGATGGCGCCGAGGTTTTCCGGTAAAACAGTTGCGTTCAAATCCAGCGAAGCGAACCCGCCTTCGATTGATTTGCCCCCGGCGGCATCATGTGCCTTGCTCATGCCATCCACGTATCCGTTGTTCGAGTTCCACTTCTTGTACTTCAAAGGATCCAGCATCTTCTCAGCCAGAACGCCGATATCGCCAAATGCGTCGTCGCATAAACTTAGAACACGACACTCCAAGAACTCGATCCGCGGCGTGTTTTCCTTCACTCCTGGAATCTCTTCGAGTTTCCGGTTGAACGTCTTCGCGATGCGTGCGGCTATCTGTTGCGTCGAGCAGAACGTTCTGTGGAATGCGTGCTCATCGTATGAATCAAAACCATACGAGCCCAATTCCTCGACGAATCTGCTCTGCTTTGCAACCAACCACGGCCCCACAAAGCGGCCCGCACTGTCAAACTCGCGAAGCATGGAGACCAGCCTTTCAGCTCCCTCTCCAAACACCTTCCGTTTGTGGGCTATGCCAACAGCTTTCTCGTGCTCAAATGGTTTCAATGCGTCCCATTTACCTTGTTGCCTCGGGCCTCGAAAGTGTTCGTTGTTTCGGTACACTCTTCGATTGCCTTCTACCCATTTAGCCCTCCTGACGGCCCCAACCTTGTAAAGCCACCAATCTTCATCACGCGGCAGATTCACTTGCGTCTGCGCTAATTTGATCTGGGAGTGCGATTCTCGCTTCACATCACGAACGGTGCGATGTTTTGAGCCAGCCAATTCGGTGAGCTCCGTCTTCGTCGTCGTGAGGGTCGACGATAAGTTTGACAAGATGCTCTGAAGAGACTCCGCAGTGAGAGTGGGCTTGTGGAAAGTGGCCTGGCAACCGTAATCGGCGCAAGCCGTCGTCATCGCCTGGAGCGTGGAGAACTCCTCGGAGGGGTCCGCGAACCCTATGCTGCCCACAGTGAGCCTCCGACCGAAGCGACTCGCCAGTTCTCCGATGCGGGACGCCAACATCGTATCCCGCGCATCGACACTGTCCTTCATTGTGTACACCACCCCGCGCTTCAACTTTTGGTCAGCCGTCTTGCACTTGCGGTGCGGCTGAACGCGAGGCATCTGTTCGCTCGGCCTTCCGTCGGAGAAGAACAGCAGCGCCGTGGCGCAGCTTCCTTTCTTGTTGCGCATCAGGCACTGTTCCGCGAGATCGATGGCGGCGAGGTAGTTGCCGCCTTGGCTCGGCTGCGATTCCCGAAGCAGGCCGACAAGTTTGTTGAACAAGATCCAGTCCACGGGTTCGGCGTCCACAACCACCTCGCTGTTGTTCCTCATGCTCACGACGGACATCACGTCCGTGCTCTTGCGGTTACCCGCCTTGATCTCAGCCTCTACCCACGTCAGCGCGAGGGTGAGCCACACCGCGTCAGACCTCGTGGCACCTCCGTCCACGTCGGTGTTCCTCATCGAACCCGACTGGTCGACGACGGCCACCGTGTGCGAGGTCCAGGAGGCTTTGTTTCCGAGGTCGCGCACCGCGGCTCTGTGGTCTCGGCGCATGTTCTCCGTGATCTCGACGAGGGGCACGTCGAAGCCAAAGGCGGGAATCGGCCATGACGTGATCTCGTGCCTGCTGGTCTCGTCCGTGATGTAGACTATACCTCGGAAGGTGTACTTCCAGCATAGGATCCCTTTGCTGTTGTGACTCGCCTCCTTTTCTCCGTACTTGACTGCCGCCTGCAGGTCGCTCTTGGAGATGAGTCGCTCGCTCCTACGCTGCCGACCGTGCGCCGAGGACAGGACCGTCACGAGGTCGGTATCACTCGTGATGACCATGATGCCTACGCCTCCATGGAGTGGCGCTCTCCTCTTGGATTCATTCGGTTTGTCTCGGAAAGGTCCGATCTATCCGATCTATCCGAGAACAGAGTCATTTTCCGGAGCTCCACATCGCTGGACAGCTGGATGGACTGCTGAACCAACAACAGACCGTCAAAAGAATCTCCGGGTGTCTCATCTCGTGGTTGTTGGTTCGAAAAATTGGTGTGTTTGCCGTGATAGGCACCGCAATTTCACCCTATCGCCTCCCGGTGGCTATCCATAACCGACGGCACCGGGACTAGTCTTCTTAATTCGGTTATTCGGCTAATTGGGTTCTTATCTCGATGACGTTTAGGGTAAGGGTTAGCACAATTCGGCAAAATATGCAAAATTAACTCAAGGATGACCAGTCCCGTCCCCGCCCCCCCTCCCCCGTGCAAAATTCAGAAACGCCAAAAATTCGGAATTTCTGACCAACCAACTTGAAACTTTTGCTTTGACATCGTTCAAGGGCTAGGGCTACGTGTAGGGCCTACACGTACACGTACTTGTACTCGCCCATAACTACGTGTACAGTAAGCCTGCAGTTCAACCCTCACGGAAATAGAATACTGTACGTGTACGTGTACACGTGTACGTTGTACGTGTAAGCTTACTTCGGAAGAAAGTACGAAAGTATTATTTTCGAAAGTACTTTCGAAAGTACGAAAGTACTTTCGTACTTTCGTACAACGTTGTACGTGTACTGTACTTTCGTACTTTCGTACTTTCGTACGAAAGTAAAACAACTTAATACGTGTACACGTACGTACACGTACTGTACGTTCAAGGCGCCGCGCTTCCGCAAGTTCCTTAACCAGCTCGCCGATCACGGTGCGAGAGGTACTGTCCCCGCCGGCGACGCCGCCTCCGAGGCCGCGGCCGAGGCCACGCTCTCCGCCATCGCGAGGAGCAAAAGCTATTGGAAACGACGCATCATGGGCCACATCTCCGTCGCGCTCGTATCCGCCATCGGGGACCGCATCGCTGGCGCGCCCATCTCGTACGCGCTCAGAACCTCACGTGACTCTGAAAACTTCCACGCGGGCGCGGCAGCGCAAATCCTTTTTATGGAGCCTTGAATGCTCGCTTCTAGCTACAGTAGATCACATGTTTTACCCGGATGGGTTAGAGCTCAGTCTTTTTGTAATCAGATCTACACTGTAGTGTACAACGCGTTACCTTCGTACTCAGCTCGTACGAAAGTACTTTCGTACCCTCGGTACGAAGGTACGAAGGTAAACCACGAGACCGCGAGATCCGCGCGTCACTCCTGTTCGTCCAGCGCGGTCGCGCGAAGCGTTCGGCGCGCCGACCTCGACGACTTCGCTCGCGCCGCGTCCGACCGCGTCCGACCGCGTCCGACCGCCGCGCGCTCGACGTCGTCCCACGGGCGCGCGCGTCGCCGCGCGCCGCGCAGATCTCGAGCCGCCCGCGAGATTTAACGCCGCGGCGGTGTGCCAAGAAGAACTCGCCTCGCGATGTGCTCCGTGGACAAGCTCCTCATCAAGGGCATCCGGAGCTTCTCCCCGGAGAATGATCACGCGATCGTGTTCCCGAAGCCGCTGACGCTGATCGTCGGCAGGAACGGCGCGGGGAAGACGGTACGGCGCGCGCCCCCGCGGCTCGGACTCGAGTTTCGAATCTGGGCACCCCACGCGAACGCTCCCTCGCGTCGCCGCCCCG
>NW_003315883.1:387432-410436 GCF_000151265.4 Micromonas pusilla CCMP1545
CCCCCGCGCGGCGCGACAGACGGTGATCGAGTGCCTCAAGATGGCGACGACCGGGGAGCTCCCGCCCAGCGCGCGCGCGGGGCAGGCGTTCATCCACGACCCGAAAGTCGCGGACGTCACGGAGGTCAAGGCGCAGATCAAGCTGCGATTTCGAGACGTGCGGAAGCAGCCGTGCGTGGTGACGCGTTCGTTTCAGCTCACGCAGGTTAGTTCGAGCTCTGTACACTGGTCCCCATACGACCGCGTCCACGTGGTGAACGTCTCTCGCGGCGGCGCGTGGCGCACGGTCCCTCGCTCTTTTATTTCGTCCTCTCTTCGCTCCGACGCCGACGGACCGCCGACTGACCGCCGTGCGCGTCCTCTACTCTCTCTCTCTCTCTCTCTGCGGCGTCGCGTCGCGTCGATCTCTCGCGACCAGAAATCCGGAGGCAAACTCGAGAAGAAAGATTTGGACCAGGTGATCCAAACCCTGGACGAGAAGACGGGCGAGAAAGTCAGCGTCAGCAGGAAGTGCGCGGACATCAACGCGACGGTGCCGGACATGATGGGCGTCTCGAAAGCCATCTTAGAGAACGTCGTGTTCGTGCATCAAGAGGACAGCAACTGGCCGCTGGGAGAGGCGGCGACGCTGAAGAAGAAGTTTGACGAAATTTTCAGCGCCACGAAATACACGAAAGCGTTGGAGCACATCAACAAGCTGCGCAAGGAGCAGAGCGCGACGATCAAGGAGTACAAGCTCAAGGTAGAAACGTTGCGCGTGCAGTGCGACCACGCGACGAAGCTGAAGCAGCGATTGGACGAGAACGCGGGAAAGGCGACGCGATTGGGCGAACGCATGCGAACGCTGCAAGAAAAGATTGACCGCGCGAACGAGGCGTTGAAAGCGCGACACGACGACCTGAGCTTGATTCGGAAGATCGCGGAGAAGAAGGCGCTGCTCGAGGCGAAGCGCGACGTCGTCGTCGCGGAGTGCGCGCGCCGCGGCGCGAGCTTGAAGAACGAGCTGACGGACACGCTCGAAAACTTGCAGTCGCACCGCGACGCGTTCGGCGCGAAAACCGCCGAGCTCCGCGCCGAGCTCGAACGCCACGACGCGAAGTGCGCGTCGCTCGCCGCGTGCGCGCGAGAACTCCGCGAGAAGCGCGAGCGCGATCTGCGCGCGCACGGCAAGCTCACCGCGGAGGCGGAGGCGCACGGAAAGCGTCTCAGCGCGCGCGCGTCTCAGGCGCGTTCTGCGCGAACGTTTTTCACCAGCCGCTTCGCTCGGTTTCAACGCTCGATCGATCGCTCGGTTTCAACGCTCGATCGATCGCTCGGTTTCAACGCTCGATCGATCGCGCGGGTCCCCCCCTTTCGACTGACCGATACGCGTGTTTCGTGTGCTTGAACGACCCTCAGCTCGCCGCGCTCGTCGCCGCGTACCCGGACGATATCGGGCCGACGCCGCCGGCGCTCGCCGCCGCCGCCGCCGCGGGCGCGGGCGCGGGCGAGCTCCGCGACGCCCCGGAGGCGATCGCCGCGCACGCCACCGTGTGCGCGCGGGCGCGCGACCTCCTCGATCGGCTCGCGCGCGCCGCGGACGAGCTGCGCGCGAAGCACCGCGCGGAGGACGACGCTGCCGCGCGCGAGATGGACGAGGTCTCCGGGAAGCTCGCCGCCGCGGGGGAGTCGGCCAAGGCGCGCGAGGAGCGACGGCGCGCGTGCCGGCGCAGAGCTGACGACGCCGCGGCTGAGATGTCCTCGTTCGCGGTGTCCGACGACGCGATTGAGGACCTGAGACGACGCGTCGACGACGCGGAAAAGCTGTTCGACGAGAGGAGAAACGCGAACGCGGCGTCGCGCGTCGCGATGGAGCTCGAACAGGCGCGACCGAGACCGCTTCCCGCGCGCGCGACGCCGTTCGCGCGTCGTTCGCTTCTCGAGGGCTCTCTGTTTCTATTTCAATTTCTCTCCCTCGCGTCGTCGGTCGTCTCGTCTCTCTTCCCCGGCGCCGCGCGTCGTCCCTCTCGACGTCCGTCGCGGTATTCCACCCGCCGGCGACCGGCGAGACGTTTCGCCGACCGACCGACGCGTTCGCCCCCGCCCCCTCCGCCCGCCTCCGCGGTTTCGCAGAAAAAAGAAGCGATCGAGGCGGCGGAGAAGACTCTGAGTCGCCTCCGCGCGGAGCAAGACCGCGCCGCGGCCGCGGGCGAGTCCGCGCTGAAGACGCGACTGAAGCGCGAGGAATTATTCTCCAAGGAGGAGTCCATGCGATCGCTGTTGGCGTCGACGAGAGAGCGCTTCGCGGACGTCTTCGACGGAGACGCGCGCGTTCCGGCGCCGGAAAACGTAAAGATGGAACTCAAACGCGTCGTGGACGCGCGCGCGCTCGCGGTGGAGACGGCGCGCGAGACGGCGTCCGCCGCGTCAAACGCCGCGAGCGCGGCGGCGTGCGCGCTCGAGACCGCGGCGGCGAACGAGCGGCGACTCGCCCGAGAGGCGAAAGACGCGGAGGAGAAGGCGGAGGCGGAGGGGGACGTTCTCCCGGCGCCGGCGACGCCGGCGACGGGAAACGGCGAGCGCGCGTCGGCTTCTTCTCGGCTGGACGCGTACGCGACCGCGGTGAAGGATAACGACGCCGCGCTGTCGAAAGCGGAGGAGGACCTCACGGTTTTGAAAAACCTCGCGAAGGTGTTCCAGTCGTTCTCCGCCGCCGCGGGCTCGACGTCGTGCTGCCCGTTGTGCTCGGCGAAGTTTGAAGACGCGCGAAAGCTCGAGACGTTCCGGGCGATGATCGAGTCCAAGGTGGCGTCCATTCCCGAACAGACCGCATCCGGGCGGGCGGCCGTCGAGGCGTCGCGCGAGCGGCGCGCGAAGCTTCAGGCGCTCGCCCCGCTGGTCTCCGCGTACGAGCGCGTCACGCGGACGGCGCTGCCGGACGCGAGACGCGCGTTGTCGGACGCGACCGCGGCGGACGCGGTCGCGAAACGAGCGGCGTCGGACGCGTCGAACGCGATGGAGACGGCGCGCGAGTCGCACACGTCCGCGGTGGCGCTCGCGGAGGACGCGGACACCATCGCGCGGCTATCGCGCGAGGCGCGCGAGCTTCGCGGCGTCGTGGAGTCGCTCGAGCGCGCGTCCGGGGTGGCGTCGTCGCAGTTGCAATTCGTCGGAGGCACGCGGGGTGCGGGCGCGGCGGTCGGCGGCGCGACGCAGACGCAGGGGGGCGCGAACCCCGCGAGGGTCGTCAGGTGCGTTCTGTGCGATCGTTTTTCACCCGTCCCTCCCTCGGTTTCAACGTTCGATCGATCGCGTGGGTCCCTCCCTTTCGACTGACTGACCGACCGACCGGCGTACGGAACGGCCCTCAGCGCCATCGCCGCCGACGTCGAGGACGCGGAGGCGTCCAAAGCCGCGCTCGAGAAGGAGCGCGACGTCCTCCAGCGGAAGCTCTCCAGGACGGAGCAAGAGCTTCTCGCGATCGAGCGCGACGTCAGGGATCTGCGCGAGGAGCACGTGCGCGTCGGGTGCGTTCGGTTCAGTTCCATTCCGCGCGTTTCATTTTCGATTTCGTTATCGTTTCACGTCCGCCCCGCCCGCCGCTCGGTTTCGACGTTCGATCGATCGAGTCCCGTCCCCTACTCGCTGCTGACGGACCGACGCGCGTCGCGTTTAAACGCGTTTCGGAACGGCCCTCGCAGCGCGAAAGCGGACCGCAAGGCGTCGCTCAAGCGCGAGATCGAGGACTTGGAGCGCGAGGCGAGAGAGCTCGACGCGGAGGAAGCGCGCGTCGCCGCGGAGCGCGCGCCGACGGAGCGCAGGCGCGACGCGTTGGTCGCGGCGCGCGACGCCGCGAGGGCGACGGCGGCGGCGAGCGAACGCGACGCGGACGAGCGCGTCCGCACGTTGCAGCGGGACGTCGACGCGCTCGCCGCGGCGGACGCGCCGATAGACGAGTACGCGGACTCCGGGAAGGCCGCGGAGCTGACGCGGTGCAAGGAGGCCGCGGACGCCGCGGAGGCGAAGATGAAGGCGTTCGAGAAGGAGCTCGCGACGGAGACGGCGAGCGCGAAGATCAAGAGAGAGACGATCGAGTCGAAGGCGTCCATCGCGAGGGACTTGGACGATAACATCGCGTACTTGAAAGGTAAGGAGGAGGAGGCGAAGTTAACGTCTGAGATTGATGCGTTACGCGCGAAGATCCAAGCCCTCGGCGTGGACGTGAACGCCGTCGAGTTGACGTTTCGCGCCGACCAGAAATCCCGCGACGAACTCAGAGAGGCGTACGCGGAGTCGCAAGGAAGAGTCACGACGCACCAAGAAGCGATCGACGCGTGCAAGAAAGAGCTGAACGACCCGCAGTACAAGGGCGTTCGAAAGCGTCTCTCGAAGCACGTCGTCGAGCTGAAAACGTACGAGTACGTCTCTCAGGACCTGGAGCGATACCACTCCGCGCTCGACCGCGCGCTCATGGCGTTTCACGCGTCGAAAATGTCCGACATCAACAAGGTCGTGAAAGAGCTCTGGCAGCGCACGTATCGCGGACAGGACATCGACTTCATCCAGATTCGCTCGGACGACGACACCGGGAACAAAGGACGGAGCTCGTACAACTACCGCGTCGTGATGATCGTCGGCGACGCCGAGCTCGAGATGCGCGGGAGGTGCTCCGCGGGGCAGAAAGTCTTAGCGTGCCTGATCATCCGTCTCGCGCTCGCGGAGACGTTTTGTCTCAACTGCGGCATACTCGCTCTGGACGAGCCGACGACAAACTTGGACGCGCCCAACGCGGACGCGCTCGCGCGGTCGTTGATCGACATCATGCGCTCGCGCGAGGACCAGGAAAACTTTCAACTCATCGTCATCACGCACGACATGCACTTCGCGCAGGTGCTCGGACAACGCGAGCACGCGGATTACTACTGGAGGATCACGAAGGACGACGACCAACACTCGCACATCGAGTGCGAGAACATCTACGAGTGAGACGGCGACGGCGGCTGCGACGACGGCGGCGACGGCGGAGACGACGGCGGCGACGGCGACGGCGACGGCGACGCGAACGCTAACGCGAGAGGAAGAGACGAGCGAAGAAGGACGAGAGTGAGGAACAGAACAGGACGGGACGCGCGCGTGAAACGAAATGAAACGAAGCGACACGAAACGACGCGTCCTCTCGACGCGACTTCCCCGCGCGACACTTTCCTACGGCGGCTCAGCTACCTACGACACCACGCACGCTTGACAGAGCCGGTTCTTCTCCTCCTCCGCGTCGTCGCCTATGATCCGCCCTTTCTTGTCGTAGTCGATGTCCAACTCGACTTGGTACCGCGTCGTGCTTAAGTATAATTCGAACCTCGTGAGCTCGTGCTCGAGAAGATTCAGGAAGCTCTCCTCGAGCTCCTCCGGGTGCAGCAGCGTCGTCGTCTGCGCCAAGCTCCCGCTCCGGTGCAGCCGTTTCGATGACGCGTTCAGCGCCAACGTGGACCTGTGATGTGATAGATCGAGGAAAGACACGAGTCAGTCACGCGTGCATGCTATCGGTGGTTATCGTTCCCGCGTGTCAAAACGCGAGGTTCATAGCGCGCGAAAGAACTCGCCTCGGGTCGTTGGCCACCGGGGTGAGTTTTTTTTTCAACTCCGCCTCGCCCCCGCGGCGAAACGGGCTCGGTGGCGGCTTCTCGTTGTTCTTCTTCGCCGCCGCGAGCTTCTTCCCGAACTCCTCGATCAGCTCCTCTCGCAGCATCGCCGTCGGCTTCCCCACTCTCCAGTGCATGACGTCTCGTATCGCTTGTCCTCGTCTTTTTATCCGCGAAAAAAACGTCATCCTTCGCCGAATCACGTCCAGGACGTCGTCGCCGTAGAATTGAACCTCTCGGCAATCGCACACGAACGGGTGCCCCGCCTTCTTGAGCGTGCGGTGCTCCACGGGGCGATACTCTGGCGAGATCGCGACCGGTTTCGGCTTGGTCGTCCGCTTCAGTTTCAGCTTCTTAACCTCCTTGGTGCCGATCACGCTCGCCGCCTCGGAGCCGTTCCACGCGAAGCGACGTCGGGGCGGGAGTCGAAAGGCGTCAGTCGAAGTCGAAAGGCGTCGCCCGAGACGTGTCGGGACTGAAACCGTGGCGCGATCGGAGAGACGCGACGGGAAAAGTCCGTCCTCAAGAAACAGCCTTCACCGCGCGAACGCGGTCGTACGGGGACCGGCGCGGGAATAGAACGCACCTCGGCGCGCCTTCTCAGGTCGGCGACGGTCATGAGTCGGACGCACGAGCTCCCGATCCGCTCCCCGTCTCGATACAGCTCGAGCATCTTCAGCAGCACTCGGAGCGAGTGCGCCATGACGGCGTAGTGCGATACCGTCGGCCAGATGGGCGCCGCGGGCGAGTACCCCCACACGTTTTGTCGACGCTCCTCCAGGTATCCCGTCTCCCACCACGGCGCGGATCCGAGCTCGGTGTCCTCTCCGTACTCGCTGGGGACGCCGCCGCCGCCGCCGCCGGACGCCTCGGAGAAGTTCTCGTCCTCGAACGCCTTCCACTTTTCCATCTCGGACTCGGAGAGGAAGTTCATCGCCGGCTTCTTCGGGCCCGGGGACGCCGCGCCGTCGAAGATGGCGTCGAGCACCTCCTCGTCCGACGACGACGACGACGACGACGCGTCCGCTCCCTTCGGTTTCTCGCCGCGTATGCCGTCCAGGGCTTGGAACTCGTCGTCGCCGGCTTCTTTGCGGCGGCGGCGAGGCGCGATCACCGCGTTCGGCGGCGGCGGCGGCGGCGGCGCGCGCGCGGCGTCGGCGTCGGCGTCGGGGGATCCCCCGCCGTCTTCGCCGCGTCTCGGACTCGACTGCTTCTTCTTCTCTCGCGTCCCCGGTCGCGGGCCGTCCAGCGGCGGCGGGGCGCTCGTCGTCTCATTGCGACGGAACGCCATCGCGACGCGCGCGGCGGAAGCGTTCGCTCGTCCGCGGCGCGCGCGCGCGGCGCGAACTCGCGGACGTTCCAAACTGAACGATTTATTCGACGTCAACAGCACTCGTCGAACGCGTCGCGTCGGACGGGACGACGCGACGACGGCCGCGCGCGTCGTCAGTGCGCGACGCGCTCTCCGCGCGCGCGATGCCGCCGCGCCCAGCCCCGCCGTCGCTCCCGCCCGCGATCCCTTCCAGCGACCCCAGAGGCCGCGACGAGTTCAGCGGCGCGGTGGACGTGCTCAAGCTCCGCGGCCTTCGCGCGGCGCGCGATCACTTCGCGCGCGTCGGACGCGGCGACGACGCGCTCGCGATCGCGGACGCGCTGCCGAGCCTTCGCGGGACCTCGTTCGAGCTCAGGCGCGGGCGCGCGATGGAGCTCGCGCCGTTGTTGCGGGTCCGTCCCCGTCCCGCGCGCGTCCGCGTCCCCGTCCGCGTCCCCGTCCCCGTCCCCGTCCCCGTCCCCGTCCCCGTCCGCGCGTCGTCGCCGTCGTTCGCGTCCCGACTCGCGCGTTCGTTCGTTCGTCCAACCGTTCACTCGTTCGTTCGCCCCCGCCCCCGCGCGCCGCGCGCTCCCGCCCCGCCCGCGCTCTCCCCCGCAGGCGCCGCTTCCGAACGACCTCGACGCGCAGCTCCCGGTCATCGACCGCGACCGCGCGCGGAGGGCGTTCGGTGGGCTGAGGAACGCCCCGCGCGTGTCGTCGCTCGCGGAGGAAGACCTCGGGATGCGGTGCGCCGTCGCGGAAGACGCGGCGCGACGCGCGGCGAGAGCGGTGAGACTGCTTCCCATACGACCCCGCACGCGCGCTGAACGCCGTCGTTTCTGAAGGATTTTTCCCGGCGCCATGCCTCGCGCGCCCGCGCTTCCCTCACAACGTCCGTCTTGTTTGACCGGCGAGACGCGCGACTGACCGACGCGTTCGCCCGTCGCGAACGATCGCTTCGCCCGCGCAGGCGGCGGCGACGGCGGCGACGGAACCCGCCGCGGCCGCGACGACCGAGGCGCCGGCCGACGCGGAAAACCACGACCGGGAGCGACGGAGGCGTGAGAAACGCGAGCGGAAGGAGAAGAAGACGGATCGGAAGGACCGGAAGCGCGCGAGAAGAGCGGCGGCGGAGGGCGGCGGGGGGGGACCCGCGGACAGCGGGCTCACGGGCGGAGTCAGCGGTCTCACGGGAGTCACTCGAGAGACGACGACGGGAAGCGACGGCGACGGCGACGGGCCAGGGGAAAGCGGCGTGACCGCGCTCGCGAGCGGGTGACGCGTTTGCGATGTGACGTGTTGTGATGTGATGCCAACGTGCGGTAACGATCGATCGCGTCGTATTCATCAGAGGCGGCGGCGGCGGCGGCGGCGGCTTCGGCGGCTTCTTTTGGTTTTTTTTTTTGGTTTTTTCGGTCCTCTCTCGGTCTTCTTGTCCCTTCCCTCCTCCTCGTCGAGCCGTCGCGCCCGCGAGGGTCACATGACGACGCACTTCCCCCCCGCGGGGACGCACCGTCGCTTCGTCTCCTCCATCGCCGCCTTGGCGTCCTCGGCGTCGACCTTACCGTCCTTGTTCACGTCGAGGGCGTCCCTCGTCGCTTCCGCGCCCTGCGAGAGGTTCGGTCGGTCGGGGGGAGGGTGAGGGAGGGCGGCGCGCGCCTCTCTCGGAATGCTCGACGAGCGCAGCCTAGGGTTTTCTCCTCCTCTCTCCGCCCTCCCCGCGGAGGAGGCCGGAGGAGGGGCGCGCACCTTCTCGAGCGCGCCGCCGACCGCGCGCGCGGCGGTGGAGAGCGCGTCGCCGACGCCGCCGGCGAAGCCGCCGGCGACGTCCTTCGTCTTCGTCTTCGCCGCGGTCGCGGCGTCGCCGACCGAGCGGCCGACGGCCTCCACCTCCTCCGTGACCGCGCCCGCGACGCCGGACGTCGCCGTCGCCGCGCCCGCGGTCGCGGTCGCGACCGCGTCGGACGCGGTCGTCGTCTCCTTCGTCGATTTTTTGCCGCGTCCGAACGCCATGTCGAGGGAGTCGTCGAGGGCGTCGCCGTCGCCGCGCGCGCGGAGAACGAGTGCGCGGGGTCTCCGCGGTCGAAGAGACGCCGGAGCCGTCTCCTCGGACGCGGACGTAGCTTGCGTACTGTAGGCCCTACGTGTCTGGTTGAGTACTCGTATGAGTACGAGTAGGCTCGTTCAAGAAAGCCTGTTATCCTATCTTGTACCTTCGGTACGAAAGTACGAAAGTACGAAAGTACTTTCGTACTTTCGTACGAAAGTACTTTCGTACGAAAGTACTTTCGTACCTTCGAAGGTACACGTAGAGGCTCACATGGGTTCCATGAATCCCGTCGTGGGGTTGCTTACTACGTGAGAGGATTGTTCGTAGTGCGGTCTGCTCGCTTCTAGATCACATGTTTTACCCGGATGGGTTAGAGCTCAGTCTTTTTGTAATCAGATCTACACAGTGCTCTGACGTGCACACGAAAGCGAAAGCGCCGAAGAGATGGGTAGGCGAGTGACAGTGGATGGAGATATAAGGGCGTACCAGGGACTAGGTATTCGGGGGAAGGGGTGGGATACTCATTGTCTCATTCCCTAACGCTCGCGACTACGTTCTCGCGAACGCGTCTTCGGACTCCTCTCGCTCTCGCGTCGTCGCCGCGTCGCGTCCGCTCTCGCGCGCGAAATCGCCGCCGACGGCGACTCCCCCCGCGCCGCCGCCGCCGCCGCCGCCCCCGCGCGCCCCGCGTCTCCCTCCCCGCGCCTTCTCCTCCTCCGACGCGCCTCCTCTTCCCCGACGATCCCCCCCACCTCCGAGACTCCCCGCGTCGCCGCCGCGAGCGTCCTCCAACCGGCGACGACGCGCGTCAACCTCCGTCTCGCGTCGGCGTCGGCGTCTGAGGGCCGTTCTATACGAGCGAACGTCGGGGTGGAGTTGAAAGGCGTCAGTTGGCGTTGAAAGGCGCCGAGGGCGGGGATTGAAAGCGAGGGACCCTGGGCGGAGAGAAACCACGGCAAAAGTCCTTAAGGATCGGCGTTCACAACGCCGACGCGGTCGTATGGGGACCAGTGTATAGAACGCACCTGAATCTCCCCCCTCCTCCTCCTCGCTCGCCGCGCGCGTCCCCCTCTCCCTCTCCCTCTCCCTCAGCGCGTCCTCGACCGCGCGCGACGCGATCGTCTCGCGCGCGTCGTACAGCGCGTCCTCCAGGAACGTCTCGCGCTCTCGCGCCGCGTCCGACGCGCGCCTCAGCGACGCGGCTTCTACCCGCGCGTCGCTGAGGGCAATTCCATACAAAAACAGTTCACCGGTCAGTTGATAGGGACCCACGCGATCAAATGCTGAAACCGGACAACGGGTGAAAAACTTTTGTATAGAACGCACCTGAGGCGCGCCTCGAGCGTCTCCACGCGTCGGAGCAGCCACGCGCGATCGGTCGCCTCCGTCTCCGCCTCCGTCTCGTCGTCGCGCGCGCGCGCGGGCCCCGCGGCGAGGCCGCGCGCGGCGTCGACGGCGCGGACGCGCGCGGAGACGACCGCGGCGGCGGAGACGTCGCGCAGGCGTCTTCGCAGCGACGACGTCAGCGCTTCGAGGGACGCGATCGCGCGTCGGTCGTCGTCGAGGCGCGTCGGCGTCGGCGTCGCGGACGCGGACGCGGACGCGGACGCGGACGCGGACGCCTTCGGCGTGGAATACGGCGTCGCGAACGCGTCGTCGTCGTCGTCGTCCGACGCGTCGTCGTCGTCGTCGGCGCGATCGAGGCGGTGGACGCGCGGCGACGCGCCCGAGCGTCTCGCGGCGACGAGGTCGCGAAGCGCCGATCGCTGCCTCGCGACCACCTCGCGCAGTCGACTCGCCTCCGCGGCCTCGGCGCGCAGCCACGCGAGCGCGGACTCCTCCCTGTTCGCTCGCGCGCGAGACGCGTCCGCGGACGACGTCATGACGCGACGCGCCGCGCGCGTCCGACGAGTCGTCGTTCGGCGCGCGAGGACGACGACTGTCGCGCGACGACCACGGCGCTTTTGAACACTTCATCAGATATCAGAAGACTGATGCTGACTGGATACTGGATGCTGGTGCTCTTTGAATTTTACAGTCGACGGCCGTTTCTGCAGGGAGTCGGTACATGTACGGCGTAGTACGTTTTGTATGAGAAATAGTCAGAAAATCGCGGTGGTACCATCCTTTCCCACGGGCGTACTTTCGAAAGTACTCTTTTTTCCGTTGGGTTCCTATGGTAATATGGGATCCAACCTAATTCGACTCGCGCGTGGGTTGGGCTCTCGGGGCATGGAAAACGGATTCCAAAGCAATGGCGCGGTCGTCTGTGACGGGGGACGACCTCCCGCGATGCAAGATCAGGCTGTGAACCCACGAGGCGCTATAAGTCGGGTGTCGCGTCCACGCCATTCCTTGGATTCGGCACCTGAAAATAGCTCGCACGAGCTTTTCACGCCTCCTGTCCAACCCCGAACGCGACGGACTCGAGAGGAGGTATACGGGAGCGTTCCGACGCGGAGTTTGCCGCGCAGGCGTGCCGCAGAGGTACTCCGTCCCGACCCGACGCCGATGCCCATCACGCAAGGGCGGCGCCTTCGTTACGGTCCCACACATCTCACTGAGGCGGACAAGCTCATGTTCATCATGGCAGTTGAAGAAGGGGTGAGGCGAGGGGTACCGAAGGCGAAGACGACGGAGGCGTGGGGATTGAATAAAAACGCGTATTCTGTTTACAAGAAGCAATACGAGGACGGCGACCTCGAGCCTAAGAAGATCACCGGGCGGCCGCCGGAGTTCAACGAGGAAGTACGGAAGTACGTGTAACAAGTTACACATAGATACGTGTACACGTACTGTAGGGCCTACGGGTGCTGTACACGGACGTCAATAAAACACTCATCCTTACTGTATTTACAATCGTATGTACAATGTTTGTTCAGATTAACTTCTTGGGTTGGGCCGTCGCGCGCGCGCGCGCTCCGGTCTCGTTCTGTCTCGATTCATCGCTCGGCGCCCCCGTCGAACGGATTCGCGCCGCCGAACCGATTTTTTTTGCCCCCCGCCCGGGTCGGCGTCGGCGACGACGGCGGGGACAGCGCGACCGTCTCGCCGCTCGGCGCGAGGGGCGGCAGGCCGCCGCCGTACTCGCGCGGCGGCGGCGGCGGCGGTAACTCGGGCGACTCAGACCGCGGCGCGTGCGCGTGCGGCGCGCGGTTGGACGCCAAGGCGGCCGTCACCGCGTCGGCGACGGTTCTCGCGAACTCGGCGCGTTCGCATTCTCGTTCATCGATCATGCGCCCGAAGGGGTTCCGCACGTCCACGGCCACCGCGGGCGGCGGCGGCAGCGGCGGCGGCTTCGGCTTTTCTGGCGCGCTCGGGCGCGTGATCTCCACGACGCTCGCCGACGTCGGGTCGGCGAACGCGAGGTTCCGCAGCCGCTCGTACCGCCGCCGGTGCGTGAAGCGTCGGTCGCAGAGGTAACACGCCCACGTGCAGAGCATCAGGGCGAAGAGCACGGAGACGAGGATGAGGAGCTGCGTCGCGGTGACGACGTCGGAGGATCCGTCGTCGTCCGTCGATCCGAAGCGTTCGTTCACTCCAAAGGTGCACGCCTTGTTGGCCGCGTTCCACCCCGCGGTGTAGTTACACGTGCGGTGACCGTAGGTCTTCGAGAGGTCGAGGGTGAAAAAGTCGCGCGAGTCTTTGCGACCGAACCCGCGCATGGAGTGATACCCTTTGAGGAAGGTGTCGTCGTGCACGGCCCACATCATCTCGTTTTCGCCGCCGAAGTTCAGCGGCACGCAAACTTTCGTGGGCGCGCCGAAGACGACCGCCGTGTGGCACAACTTCGTCGTGGTGAAATCCATGTAGCTGTGACAGCTCGTGACCGTCATCGCGCTCGCGTAGTCGACGGCAGCTCCGGTGCCGTACCAGTGTCGAAACGCGGAACCGGTGGCGTGAATGTGGTACCCCTTGACGCCGGTGCCGACGACGGGCGATCCGAAGACGTTCGGGTCGTTCGCGTCGGCGTACGGATCGTTGACGCCCATGATGACCGGAGCGTCGTTCATGCCGTTGTGCTCCGCCGCCGGGTTTTTGCTCTTCAAGCCGACGGCGAGATATCCGACGACGCCATTGAAGGCCATTCGAGCTCGCCACCTTCCCGAGGGAAGCACGTCCCACATCAGATAGAGTTTATCTCTGACGAGCTCGAGGCTGTTCGCGTAGGACGGGACGTCGACGGCGTCGTAGAAGCTCGACTCCGTGCACCGCGCGGTCGCGGGGATCTTCGGAGGGTCCGTGATCGGCTTCGTCGTGTTGTTGTTCGCCGTGGAGACGCACTCGGGGTAAAAGTCGCCGTGGCCGTTGGCATCGGTCCATATTTGGCCGCGCGTGTTGACGCACTGCTCGTGTTGGCCGGAGGCGCACGTCAGCGCCGACGTGGACATGCACCGCATCCAGCAGTAAATTTCGTTCGCCGCGCACGCGGCGGCCAAGAGCTTACGTCCGCCGCCGCCGCCGCCGCCGCCGCCGCCGCCGCCGCACGCGACCGACATCGCGCCGGAACGCGCGTCGGCGACGAGCGCGTCGCGGAGCTCGCCGAAAGACACGCCGCGCGCCTCGTCCATCAGGGCGTCTCGAGGAGGCAAGAACATGCGACCGTACCAGAAGCGCGATCGACCGTCGCCGAGCGCGGGCATCGTCACGGCGTGCGGCACCGCTCGCAACCCGGACTCGAGTTTTTCTCCAATCTGGTGCTCCATCATGTCGCCGAGCGCGACGATCACGACGTCGTCGTCGAGGTTCTCGTGGTCGAGACGCACGCGGCGTCCGTTCGGGGGCAGGGACATCTCGAACTCTCCGGGAGAGCTCTCGGCGTCGACCGTCCCGGGGGCGTCGTCGCCGCGTCCGTCCGAGACGACGACGGCCGGCGTGAAGGCGATGAACAGACCGTGATCGGTGTGCAACTCGATCGTCTTCTTCTTCGTCGTCGCTTCTTCTTCGGACGCGGACGCGCGCGAGGAGGGAGACGAGCGATAGGCGTGAAAGTGTTCGAGGTGCGTCCCTCCGTCGAGGATGTCGCCCACGGACGCATACTTCGACGCGCCGCCGTCGCCGTCGCCGTCGCCGTCGCGCCCTCCCGCCGCGGCCGAGGTCGACGCGGCGCGCAGCATGACGGCGTCCCGGCCGTCGATGAGCTTCGCGAAATCGCCGACGCTCATCGCTCGCGCGACGAGCGCGGCGGCGACGGAGACGAGCGATCGAAGTTCGCTCGACACCGCCTCGAATCGCGCGCAGACGTCGACCGCGCCGTGGTCGATCTTCTCGCCGACGACGCCGGCGGCGGCGCCGCGCGTCGTCGTCGCGAGCGTGTGCCGATCGGCGCCGTCTTCGTACGTCTCGACCTGCGCGTTCGGAGACGCCGCGACGCACGGCGCGAACAACGCCGCCGCGCGCTTTTTCGCGTCTCCGAGCCCCGGGACGAGCACGCCGGCGACGCCGTCGCGCGCGAGCGCGCGCGAGAGCGCGCGCTCGCGGCGGCGACGATCGCCGTCCGCGTCGTCGTCCGCGGCGGCGCTCGCGGTCACCGTCGTCGGCGTCCACGCCGGGACGTCGTCGCCGATCGCGTCGATCGGCGGCGGCGGCGGCGGCGCGCGCGGCCGTCGCGGGGGCTCGACCGCCGCGGAGGCGGAGGCGGCCGCGGCGGCGGCGGGCGTCGCCGCGCACGCCGCGAGGATCGCGACGCAGCACGCGGCGATCGTCGCCCTCCGGGGAGCGCCCGCCGCGGATCCTCGTCCTCGCCCGCGCGCGGGGGGAGACGCGTGGGCGGGCATGGCGCGAGGGTAATTCATGCTTTTGATCGACCGAGATAAAATTGGATAAAATTGCGATCTGCATCTGGATTTCCGGTTCGGCGCCTAGCTACGTGTAGGTCGACGTGTACGTGTACAGCTGTACACGTGTAGGGCTGTGTACATACACATAACTTTTACCTGACTGTACGCCCAGTACTTCTGTCGTGTACACGTACAGTACTGTACGTGTACTGGAAGAAGGCTGGCTGGGACGACACGAAGAAGGTGCTCGACGAGGGGTTGGCGGCGACGAAACGCGAGGTGGTGGCAACAAACAATGTTAGAATGTTATTGAAGCTTCAAGTAAAATATAATATGGTGTCAATATAATATGGTGTCTCGACGGCTCGAGGTGTCGGCCGGAGGAACTGTCGCTCGACATCATGACCATTCCTTCCATCGGCAGAGCCTCTTCCCGTGATATGTACAGGTTGACTGATAGACTGACAGATAGCGGTAACACGTTCTCTCGTGAATTCAGCAAACTTCTTCGCTCTCACGTTTACTTCCTCGGCGGCGGTCGACCGGCAGTCGTGTCTTCTTCGTCGCCTCGGCAACAAAACACGCGAGTGACGAACGGAACGATCTGGAGTATGACCATCAAGAACAGCGAAACGATACCAAAAGACAACGACATCGCCTGGAGGACCGTGTACGATCGTTCGCGTTCGCATCGGTACGGAAAGTTCTCCCGCGTCCAGCCGCACATCCCGGACTCGCCGAGCTGAATGTACATCTCGGTGAATGCGGTGATGACGTCCGACTCGCATTTACTGGCCGCGTTGGTGTAGATGACGTGAATCCCGGCGTCGTCCTTCTTCTGCGACGCGATAACCGCGTTGGCGCACGCGCCGGCGAAAGTGGCCTTCGCGCTGGTGTACTTCGCGTCGAACGCGGCGTCCGTGTTGTTCGACGTCGGCGTGTCGGTCCAGTACTTGAACGGTTTAAGCGGGTACAGTTGGGTGGCTTCTTTGCCCCACGGGCGGAAGTGCACGCGCTGAGGGGCGTTCCATGCGAAGCGACGTCGGGGTGGAGTTCAGGGGCGCGTCAGATGGAGTTGAAAGGCGTCGAGGCGCGTCGGGATTGAAACCGAGGGGCGGCGGGCGGAGAGAAACGCGCGCAGGCAAAAGTCCCTAAGGAACGGCGTGCACCGCGCGAACGCAGTCGTACGGAGACCAGTGCAAGGAGAACGCACCGCATACGCGTTGTTGCTCTCGTACTTCCCCGCGTTGTTGTAATTATCGGGGGCGTCGCCGGTGATCGACGCGGCGGAAGACGTCCACGACGCGGGGAGCACGGTGAAGTCGTCCAGTCCCGTGTTCGCGGTCGTCGGGACCTGCAATTTCGCGACGCACTCCTCGTACGTCCAGTCTTGCTCGTACCAGGAGATCTCCCTCTGCGCGGGGCGGCACGTGTACCCGGACTTTTGGTAGTTCGTGCTCTCGATGACGACTTCGGTCCACGTGAAGGTGAGGTAGTACCACATCATCACCGCGAAGACGACCTCGAGCGCGACGACGATGACGAAGAACATGCCCAAGATGAAACTGGGCGGCGCGATGAGGTCCATGACTTGCTCGACGTACATCTTCTCCGGAAGCGGAACGCGGCCTTGGTACGTCTTCTCCGGCGGCGGCGGGGGTTTCTCCGGCAACGTGCGCGCCGGCGCCGGCGTCCGTCGTTTGGACCGACTAGACTTGATGACGAGCGCCGCGGTGAAGCTCAAGACGACGAAGACGAGCTGCGCGAACGTGAACGAGAGCGACGCGCGCGTCATGACGTCCAAGGTTTCGTCCTTGACGCACTCGTACGGCGCGTTTTCTTTCGCCCACAGGCACACGTTGTCGCCGAGGTCGTCCGCGAGGAGCTTCCACACCTCGACCGCATTCGCCTTATTCGCGTCGGTCCACGAAAACGTTGCTCCGGCGGTCACCTCGAAGTACGAAATTCGCGCGCTCTGGCCGGCGCTGTTCACCAGCGAACGCGTCCCGTATTCCTGGCCACCGGTCGCCCAGTTTTCGATTCCCCACGAGTCGTACCCGTACGTCGTCGCGAGCGCGGGCTTCGTGTAGTTTTCCCACATCTTGCTCTCGACGCCCTCGGTCGTGTAGGCTTTAAACGGCTGCCACTTCGCGTCGAATCGCGTGTACGTGTTAGTTGCTCCGGTTCCAACGGGGCCCGTGTTTGTTTGGGATGTGAAATCGATCGTGCTCGTGCTCGGCGCTTGCACGTTCGCGAGACACGTGGCGTAGTCCCACGTGAGGCCGTAGCCCATGTCGTCTTGCGTCAGCGGCGTGCACGTGTACCCGGATTTTTCCCATTCCGAGGTGATGATCGTCTCTTTCAAGTTGTACTCGGACTGCGAGTACATCGCGAAAAATCCGGCAAATGTGCCGAGCGTCAAGACCGCGATGCAGATGGCGACGAAGGCGATGGTCGCGTCGCTCGAGATGAACTTGATCTCTTTCGGCTCGTCGTAGAATTCCGTCCAAAGCGGGAGCTTCTTCACCCAGTGGTCGAATTTACGCTTGTCCCTTAAAATGTAGGAGACGACGCCGATGAGGATCGTGAAGAGGAGCGCGGCGTTACCGTTGGCCAGGGATATGATCTGCACCCACGGCATCTGTTCGGTTTTCTCGCACGTGTACGGCAGGTTGCTGGCGGCGAAGTCGCACACGTCCCCGACGCCGTCGCCGTCCACGTCCGCGTACACGAAATTAATGATCTTGTTGAAGCAGTCCACCACGAGCTGCTTATCCGCCGCCGACGACGCGACGGTGGCGGAGCCGGCCTCGACGTATATGCCCTTGTCGTCGCTCGTGTAGTCGCTTCGCTCCGGGTCCAACGTGTGGCCCCCGCTCGCAGCGGTGCACGAGAGCGTGTCGAGCTCCGCTTTTCTCGCGTTCGGCTCCTTCGGCCACAAGAGTTCCTTGTACTGAGAGCCGCCGAACGGGTGAAAGTAGTATTTGGAGTTTTCAAAGACGAAGTTATCGAATGTCACCTCGCGCACGTACGCCGGGCACTCGGCCACGGTGTACCCGAGTCGATAGTAGGAGTCCGCGGCGACGGGTTTGCAGTCGTACCCGGAGATGCTCGTTCGACTGCCGACGATGACGTCCGTGACGTGTTGCGCGGAGAGCTGATAGTACCACATCGCCGCCGCGAACGCGATCAGGACGACGGCGTAGACGAACGAGGACGCCGTGGCGACGATTCCGACCCTGGCGATCGTGGGGATGGCGTCCGCGCGGTCGTAGAAGTACTCGGGGACGATCGGGTCGATGAGGCTGAAGAACATTCCGGAGAGACATCCGCGGCGACCATCTCTCGACGACATCGTCTCGCGACGCGTCGAGTTTGCGCGCAGAGGTCTCGCGCCGTCGTCGGGTGTTCCTCGCGCTTCCTCGCGAGTCGAGCTCTTTCGCCTCGTGACGTGCTGCTAGTTGGACGCGAGTGGCGGACGCGCGTGAGCGGCGATGCGGGAACTTGCGTTCGCGTGGCCACGATACGATCCGTGATCTACCCTACCCGGGTTGGTGTATACACGAGCGGCGGATGCGGGGAGCGGCGCGTTTGTTTGTCCGAGGGGTCTTAGGGCAACGACCTGGGTTCGTGCGTTATCTCCTTTTCGTGTGATTTTCTCAGATAAGTTAAGGTTACAGTACGCTTCGTACTTTCGTACGAAAGTACGAAAGTACTTTCGAAAGTACTTTCGTACTTTGTACTTTCGAAAGTACAAGTACTTTCGTACGTGGTAGGATACTCTACGGTTTACGCCTACACTACGTGTACACGTACTGTACGTGTAATCAGATACACACACTGTACGTGTACTGTAGGGCTACAGCTACAGTACGAGTACAATATCCATCTGATAAAGAATCTTTGAGGAAGGTAAATCTTTCGGATAGTCCCGTTCAGGGACGGAATTCCGTCCCTTTCCGGGCGAAAAACTGAGAATTTTCCCTATGGGCAATCAGTTGGAGTACGAGTAGTTTTCCGCTCCGTACTCATTTTTTGGTGATTTTCCGCCGATTTTCCGTCGAAAAACGGCGGAAATTCGGCACTTGTAACCAATTGCCCACAGGGAAAATTCTCAGTTTTTTCGCCGGAAAGGGACGGAATTCCGTCCCTGAACGAGACCTATCGGAGCGGGGCTGCGGAGGTGTCATTGTCGTGCTTCGCGAGAGCGAGAGCCGCGCGCGCGGACGCGGCCGCGGTGCGACCCGGGGCGATGCGGCGACCCGCGCTTCGCCCGGGCCCGCTGCTCGCGATCGTCCTGACCCTCGCGTCCGCGGCGACGCCGCGCGCGTCCGCGGCGAGCGCGTGCTCCGTCGCCGCCTCCGGACGACCCACCGCGAAGGGTTTCGCGTGCGAGGTCGCGCTCGATCCGTCCGCGACGCTTCACTGGACCGTCGGCCCGGCGCCCGCGACGGACGGCGTCGCGGCCGTCGCCGCCGACGACGTGTCGTTCGCCGTCGTCGCCGACGCCGCGAGCGGCGTCGTGGGGCTCTCGTTCCAGAGCGGCCCCGTCATGGTCCCCGCGCGCGCGGTGATGTCGACCGTCGACGCCGCGGGCGCCAACGCCGACGTCGCCGCGTACGCGCTGAACGGATACAACGCGGCGGGGGTCGCCGCGGACGCGACGTTCGCGCTGTCCTCCGCCGCGGTCGCCGTCGAGGCGGGCGTCACGACGCTCGCGTTCGTCGCCGCGAAGTCGACCGTCGGTCTCGAGCGATTCCGAGGCGCGTCTACCCTGCGCCGCGTGACTGGTCCCCATACGACCGCGTTCGCGCGGCGCGCGCCGTTCCTCGAGGATTCTCGCCGTCGTCTCTCCGCGTCCACCCCACGCTTTCAATCCCTACGCGCCTCGACGCCGCCTCGCGGCTCCGACTGACGCCCGTCGACGCCTCACGTCCGCCCCGACGTCGCCTCGGGCTTCGGTTTGGCGTCGTCGTCGTCGTCGTCGTGACTGGTTCCCATACGACCGCGTTCGCGTGGTGAACGCCGTTCCTTAAGGACTTCTCTCATAATCTTCTCATGATCATCGCCCTCAGACGCCGCGGGATACGTCGGTTGGTCGCTCGCCGCCGACCCGGATCGCTCGCGAGTGCACGACCGCGCGGGCGTCGCGCTGATCGATCTCAACTCGGGTGTGTCGTCGCCGGTGAACGCGCTCGGGCTCGACCGAGTGAAGACGCACGCCGCGCTGGAGGTAGTCGGCTTCGCGCTCATGCTGATCGGATCGCTCGCGGCGGCGCACAAGAAGCGAATGCCCGGAGGCGCGAGGGGCTCGCTGTGGATCCGCGCCCACCGCGCGGCGCAGCTCTCCGGTCTCGTCTTGGCCGCGGCGGGTATGATAGTCGTGGTGTCGCGAGAGGACGACGAGACGAGCGAGCCGTTCGACTGGGGGAAGGCGACGGCGACGGCGGCGTACAAGGCGCGTTTGTTTTTCACCCGCCGCGCGCTCGGTTTCAACAGTTTCAACGGTTTCAACAGTTTCAACAGTTTCAGCAGTGCAGTTTCAACATTCTGTTCGACCGCGCCCGCCCCTTTCCTCTCGTCGACTGACCGATGAACCGAACGAACGCATTCTCGCGCGGCCGGCGTCGCCCTCAGGCGCACGGCGCGCTCGGCGCCGCGCTCGGCGCCGCGGCGCTCCTCAACCCCGCGCTCGCGTATTTTCGCGAACCCCCCCAACCGAGCGCGAAGCCCAAGCCGAAGCGCCTCGCTCACGCGCTGCTGGGCTGGATCGTCGTCATCGGCGGCGGCGCGAACGTGGTCCTCGGGAGACACGCCGCGGCGGATTCAAAGTACGACGACGTCCTCGACGAGAACGTCTCGCTCGCGCAGGAGGCGGCGGGGTGGACGATCGCGGCGGTGGGCGTCGTCGGGCTCCTCGCGTCGATCTCTTCGCGCGGCGGCGGCGGCGGGCGGCGACGGTTCACGTCTAGCGACGGTTTGAATTCCAATTCCAATTCGGAGACGACGACCGCGTGGCCGTCGATGACGAAGGAGGACGTCGCGCGATGCGAGCTGTATTTCGACCACGTGCGCGACGACGGAGCCGGAGCCGGAGACGGAGACGTCCCGCGCGCGAGAGAGAGTCGCGTCGTGGAGTTTCTCATGAAGTCCGGCCTCCCGCTCGCGACGCTCCGAGACGTGTGGACGCACATAGAGGCGGAGACGGACGCGGACGGCGGCGTCGCCCGCATCGCGTTTTCCAAGGCGTTTTACCTCGCGGAGATCGCGACGAGAGGCGCGACGATACCGCCGCGGGAGGATCCGACGGATTCGAAGATCCCGTGGCCGCGCGTCCTCGCGGAGCTCGAATCTGACGAATCCGATCGCGACGAGCGATGGCCCGCTATGACCACCGAGGACGCGGCGCTCAAGATGCGCGCGTTCGACGCGTTGGCGCGTCGCGCCGGCTCCGGCACCGGCGACGCCGCGGCGACGCTCGAACCACGCGTCGCGAGAGACGTCTTCCTCGAGTCCGGCCTCCCCGAGAGCGTTCTCGCCGACGTCTACGACGCCGCGGACGAGGACGGAGACGGCGAGCTGTCGCTCTACGAGTTTTCGTGCGCGATGTACCTCGTCGAGCGCGCGACGAGAGGCTGCGCGCCGCCGCCGTCGGCGTCCGCGCTGCCCGTCGAGACCTTCGCGAGCGTGCGCTCGGCCATCGAACGAAGACGTTCCAAACCAAGAAGTTAATTCGACAAACGGGTACTGTACTGTACTCGTACGTGTACGGAAGTACTTTCGTACTTTTTAGTACCTCACGATAAGTTGTTACTCATATCATATGTATGACAGAGCAGTCCAAAGTAAGGTTACAGTACGTGTAGTTAAGGTCACGCTCCGCTAATTAAATTTCCCGTGCCAAAAGTACGAAATTGATACTGAATACGCATACAAATTGCAAAAACGTACTTTCGTACGCGCCCACGCGCCGTCGCTGCGCGGATTGATTTGAAACTTCGTCACGATGTTGTCCATCACGTCGCCGATGCCTTCTCAAAGTTTCGCGAGTTTTAGAGGCCTGGAAGGCGGTTTTCGGACCCTAAGGACCTTTTTTACGACTTGTTGGCGGGCCGCGGGGTGTCCTTTCATGCCCGTTAGGCCGCCGGCAGGGCCGGATGCGCACGCGCGCGGCGGCCCTGAAGTTAGTACCTATCGCGCCTATCGCGCCTATCGCGCCTATCGCGCCTATCGCGCCCGCGCGCCCCGCGCGTCGAAAACGCATCTCGTCGCCTCCGCGTCGCACCCCTCGTACAGCGCCCTCGTCGCGCCGTGCGACGCGTCTGGAAAACACGCGCACCGCATCCGCGTCCGCCCCGTTCCTCCCGGCGCGCGCGCGGGCTCGCGCGTCCTCTCCTCTCTCGGGTGCGACGCGCCGTCTTCGCACCACACCTCCGCGCGACCGTCTGACGAGGGCGATCGGATCGCCCGCGCGACGGGGCGGCGTTCGGGGGGCGCACGGGCGCACGTCAGACGGAGGCGTCGCGAGGCGGGCGGCAAAAGTCCTTAAGGAATGGCGTTCACCACGCCGACGCGGTCGTATGGGGACCAGTGTACGGCCGCGCGCGCGTCGGGATCGAAACCGAGGGGCGGCGAGCGGAGAGAAACGCGCGCGGACGGGAAGAGAAAGTCCGTCCTCGAGGAACGGCGTCCACCGCGCGAACGGGGTCGTACGGGGACTAGTGTGTTGAGACGGGACGCGCCCGAGCGCGTTTTCCTCGCACACGTCCGCCACAGCGCTTCTCTCGCGCTGTCGTCGCGCGCTCTTCCCTCGGCGCGATTCGCCGCGGCGTCGAAGGCGAGCTTGCGGCGCGTCTCGACGCCGTTCGCGTCGTAGTAGTGTCCTCCCGCGAGCACGCCGATCTCGCGGTACGCGTCTCTCTCTTCACTCCCCCCCTCGTAGAACTCGAGCCATCGCCGAACGCCCAGGATTTCGTCGTCGGAGAGGCCGTCCACGTCCGGGACGAGCCCGTCCTCGTCGAATCGCCCCGTCGCGAACGCGCGCGTGCCGTCGCGCCCGACGAAGCCGGCGTAGGGCATCCCGCGCGCGTAATGCCGCGCGCCGCCGCCTCGCGTCACGTCGAAGACGCGCCCGACGATCGCGAGCCAGAGCGACGGGTCGTCGACGCCGTTCCGCGTCGCGAGCTCGTCGGGCGTCACGAGGCGGGTCGCGGGAGTCGTCGTCGTCGTCGCCGCCGGCGCCGG